>NC_137008.1:48136359-48158859 GCF_032717465.1 Coenobita brevimanus
TGTTAGTGAAGTTTGTGAAGTGTTGCTGGCAAGCATTAAGTGTAATTACAGTTAAGATTATTTTCGGTAATTGTGAAAACAGTGAAGTGTTTACTGAAGTTCGTATACCATCAAAACCTGTAATAACAGTGAAGTGTCAAGCATTAAGCAGTTAGCAAAGTTTGTATAGCTCCAGTGTTTGCGTGAACAGTGAAGTGAAGTTGGAAAGCATCAAGTGGAATTACTTGGAAAATAAAGACAGTGAACTTTAAGAAGCCAGTGTTTATTTTCGCCTCAGCTGATCTTGTGTACTGCACACCTAAAGGCTGACCACAGGAAGAGCAACTCACTGGGCAACGTCCTTCCTGTACTGTACCACTGCTGTTGGAGCCTGTGGCAGTGTGGGATGAGGACATAACCCTGGTGTCAGGAGTGGGATTATTATTCTGGGGCTGCAGTGAGTCTAACTTTCGACATGGAAGCAGAAGGTGTGATGACAAGGTCTCGAGCTGGGCAGGAGAAGGAAATTTCCCTGACGACAATCATGAAGCTATTACAGGCACATTATAAAGAACTCAAAGAACGAAGACAGGCACTAACTAAAGACCTCAAAGAACTAATACAAGCACATACTAAAGAACTCAAAGAACAAACTAAAGGACTCAAAGAACAATTGCAGGTACAAAGGGTACAGTTGAAGCAACAGTGAAAAACTAGAGGCACCAGGTGAAGAGCAAAAAGAACAATATGAACAACTTCAATAGGCATCAGAGGAGCAACAGAGGGAATTACAACCGAGGATGCAAGGACAGCTAGATGCTATCATGAGGGAAATGAAGGAAGAACAGCAACAGCTTAACCCACCCCATCCCAGCAAATTTTTCACCAATGACCCCTCCCCCCCAATTCTGGCAGATTTTAGATTTTTTTTCTTTTGGCTAAAACCTCCGCATTTTATAAGAAACAGAAAATTCAGAGAGAAAGTGCTCAGTTGAGTTTAGAAATACCAAATACAGGTAACCAGTGATGGGCAGGTGTGCAAACACTTGCACAAAGCGCAAGTGCGCACCGTTGCACTCCGGTGAATATCGTTTGTGCATCGTGCACCGCACGAGACCTGCCTTGCACACCTGTCATGTGGATTGCGCACTGCGCAGTCCAAGGGACACATGGTCTTGGGAGCTTCCCGTATGTCTGGACAAGGGATGGGGGAGATTCAAGCAGGTCGCGAGGGTTCTGCTGGGGGAAGGCGGGAGGGACGGAGGGTAGTAGCATAAATTTTCTTTAAATGCTTCAACAGAGATAATGTATTTTAATATTTTTAAAATCATTTTCATTAGTAAATAATAAATTAAAAATACATTATTTATTAAGAGTAGCATATGCAGTTCCTTACAAAAATCATTAAAACATATTATTTAAATCAAATATCTACAATCAATCAATCAATCAATCATTTCCTGTGGCACCCCACGGGATGCATAGGGCCTCAATGAACTCTCTCCACCAATATTTATCTCTTGCCATCTCCTTCAGGTCCCACCAACACTCCTCTCCTGCTTCTTTTTTCATTGTCCTCAACCAGGTTTCCCTCGGCCTACCTCTACCTCTTCTTCCTCTAGCAATCCACTCTGGCACATCCTGTATTAAACAACCTTCTTTTCTGTATATGTGCCCCAGCCACTTCCAGCGAGACAGTCTCACATATTCATTAACTGGTTCCACTCTCGTAATATCCCTTACTCTTGCATTTGTAACCCTGTCTTGCCACTTTACCCCAAGAATCCTTCTCAGTATTTTATTCTCAAATCCTAATACTTTCTGATCTGTTGCAATTGTACTGTACCATGACTCATGCCCGTAAATTAAAATTGGTCTAACCATGGACTTGTAAATTTTCACTTTAGTATGTACCGAAAGCATATTATTATTCCAAACAGATTTCAACATTCCAACAGCTCGCCAAGCCTGTCTAATCCTCTCCTCAATTTCATTGTTTAATGATCCATTAGATGATACAATCGTTCCCAGATATTTAAAGTTTTCTACATTCTTCACCACATTATTCCCAATTACACAATCGATTTGGTTCTCCACGTTCATATTAATAATTTCAGTCTTTCCACAATTTATTACCAATCCCACTTTTTCTCCTTCCTCCACCAGACAATCGAGCACCCTCTGCATCTCGTAAATACTTCCGCAAATCAGTACAATATCATCAGCATAGTCCAAATCCATCAGCTTCTTATTTTCTGTCCAGTTAATTCCTGCACCTGTTCTCCTTACAACCTTCTTCATAACATAATCCATAACCAAAACAAACAACAATGGCGAAAGAACTCCTCCTTGAATCACTCCTGACCTAACTTGAAATGGATCACTCAAAGAACCACCCACCATTCCCTTACAAAAAGTACCTTCATGCAGGCTTCTAATAATATTTACAAACTTTTCTGGTATACCATAGAATCTCATAATTTTCAACATAGCTCCACGTGAAACACTATCAAACGCATTTTCAAAATCCACAAAACATATGTTAAGTGGCATTTTCATCTCATTAGCTTGTTGCATTAGATGCCTTACAATAAAAATCTGATCATTACAACCTCGACCCTTTCTAAATCCCGCTTGTTCTTCTCTTAAAATTTTATCAATTACTGGCTCTATTCTGTTCAACAGGATTTTGGAAAAGACTTTTGCAACTACAGGTGTCAAAGTTATCCCCCTCCAATTGCCACACACACTTAAATCTCCCTTTTTTGGTATTTTTATAATCACTCCATTTTTCCACTCTTCTGGAATTCCACCATTATCCCAAGCCACATTAAAAAGTTTCAAAAGCGCATTCATCAACTCGTCATTTTCCACCTTAAGCATTTCTGGGAATATTCCATCCTCACCTGGAGCCTTAAAATTCTTTAATTCCTTTATAGATTTTGCTACCTCTTCCAAAGTTATATCACCTGTTTCTATCTGCAAATCTCTCTCGGCTGGCAAAATGTCCTCTTCAGCTGGGATTGGTCTATTTAGAACAGATTCAAAGTGCTCTTTCCATCTTCCTTTTATATCCAAATCTTTAATCGTCAAATTACCATTTCTATCTCGTACAGGTATTTCCTTCCTTCTCCTTTCAGTCCCAGTTAACTCCTTTATGGCCTGATACGCTACTCTTGTGCTCTGACCGTCATTTTTACTTAATTTAATTTCTGTCTCTGTCGCCTTTTCATCATATAGTCTCCTCTTATCACGTCTAACGAGTCTTTTTACTTCAGAATGTAAACTCCAGTACTTTGCTCTAAGTACTTCAACTACCTGGCCATCAACATGTTGTTCTTCACTTCTTAACTTAGCCTCTTTCCTTTTCTGAATTACATTCCATGTTTCATCTGATATCCACTTTTTCCTTCACGCTTTTCCCTTTTTCTTAATAGTAACCTTAGCACTCTCATGCAAAACCTCTTTTACCTCTCTCCACATTTGATTAATATCATTGTCTTCAGATCCCATCAAAGTCTGCAGGACTAGAAACCTGTTTCTACATTCGCACCGAAACTTTTCCCTCGTGCTCTCATCACTTCTCAGCTCATCAAAATCACAATTATTACCTCCTGTACAATTACCATTAACGTTTCTCTTAAGTTTTATTTTAATCTTTGACACAACAAGTTGATGATCACTACCTATATCTGCCCCCCTCCTTACGCAAACATCTTGCACATAACTTCTATGCCTTCTGCTAATTGCAATGTGGTCAATCTGGTTACAATATTTACCACATGGTGAAATCCAAGTAGTCTTATGTATTTTTCTATGCTCAAAGATAGTTCCACCAATGATAAGGTCATTTGCCAAACAAAAGCTTGCAAGTCGCACCCCATTTTCGTTTCTTATACCAACACCCTCCTTACCCATACAATCTTCAAAGACATCCCTACTACTGCCAACAATCGCATTAAAATCACCAATGCAAACTAACACATCATGTCTTGCCACTCTATTCACTACATCCTGCAGCTTCTCATAAAAGTCATCCTTCATTTCATCAGCAGCCTCATTTGTCGGAGCGTACCCTACAACCATACTGATATTAACATGGTCAGATTTTAAGCGAGCATAAAGTAAGCGCTCATTAATTGGTTCAAACTCACATAGTGCCTACAGCCTAATATTTTATTGGGCTGTGGATATTTGATTTAAAAAATATATTTTAGTGATTTTTGTAAGGAATTACACATGCTATTGTATATCTATATTGAATTATTAAATAAATCGTCTTGCAAAAATGCAGATAAAAGTAAAACTGGCAACATCGCAGACTGTTTCCCTGTTCCTCCTCTTCGCAGCCCGCTCACTCCTCTGTTTGAACGTCCATGAGTGAAAAAGTTACTACATGACAGTATTGTGATACCAGCTCTAATGTATGGAAGTGAAGCTTGGACCTTGTTGGAGGTACACAAGTCAAGAGTGAGAGCTGTGGAAATAAATTAGTTACTTGAGAGGAGCATGTGGAGTTACATGGAGAGACAGACTGACAAATGAGAAAGTGAAGTATCATTGTGGTGTGGATGTGGATGTGATAGGAAGTGTTAGGAGAAACACAATGAGGTGGTTTGGTCATATGGAGAGGATGGAGTGAGAAACTAACGAGGAGAGTGTATGTGAGTGAGGTGGAGGGGGAGAGAGGGAGGGGGAGGCCAAGGATGAGATGGAGGGATGGACTGGAGAGGTATATGAGAGAGGGGGGTGTGAGCTGGGAGCAGAGCAGTGAAATGGCAGGGGACAGGGACACATGGAGGCAGTTTGTTGCTTGTTTGTGGCCAGTGGCCACCTCTTACAGGATTAAGGCATGTGGCAATAGATAGATAGATAGAATAATAATAAATAAAAGTAAGTATGCTACTTTATTTAAATATCTCAATACTTTACAGTAATTCCCACAAATATATGCAAATGGTTTGCGCTAGTGCTTTGCGACATTGCACAAGCTAAATATTAGATTGCGCACTTGCACAAATTACAATAGAAAATAATAAATACCCTAAGTATGCTATTTAATTTAAATATCTCAATATTTTACAGTAATTCCCACAAATACATGCAAACGGTTTGCGCTGTGCGACACTGTGCAAGGGAAATATTTGTCAGATTGCACACTTGCCCTTGAGCACGGTAGTGAAATGTGGATTGTGCATTGCGCTTGCGCAAGGTCCTTCGTTTGCGCTGCCCACCACTGCAGGTAACGGTACCCCCACCTTGGTACCATGTTCTCTCATGCCAGGCTCCAGAGAAAACGTCGTCTTGGGAGGGGTAACTATTTCAAACCACTCATTATATGTAAATATTAATTTATTTGGTACGAATTTATATGTAGTACAAGACGTTGAGTACACCGCTTCCCGTCCGATCAGCGAAGTTAAGCAACGTTGGGTCTGGTTAGTACCTGGATGGGTGACCGCCTGGGAACACCAGATGCTGTTGGCATCCCTACATGTCAAGTGGGGTTGGTGGAGGATTAGTGCCCCTCCCTGTAAAACAATTAACTCTAAGCCATTGGCCACCCCGTCTGGGATACATGGCATCTGGCAATGAATGAATGAATGAATGAAACAAGAGTATATTGCTTTTTACACAATAATACAGGCAATATAAGCATTGTTCACTCACCAAAAACATCAACATACGGCACCTTCCTTTACGATGTTACTGCCTCATCACTTCTGCTTGTTTCTTCCTCTGGCTTCTTTTTTCCTTTGTCCTCCACCTCAAGAATCACTTTTGCCTTGAATTTCGTCATTGGAGAGACCGTGGTGTGACATGTCTTTACTGGCCAGGTCACTGCTAACAGGTGAGTTGCTGAGAAAATGGCGTGCGGGGGGGATGGGGGTCAAGTGGGGCCACGCATTATCTCTGCCTGGCGTTGAGTAGAGGAAGGTATCCCACATATGCCTACCAAAAATCACCCGTGAAACTTCAAAAATGTGCAAATGACAGGCCTCGCAAATGCAAAATGTATGGATACGTCATCGGGTGTCACCGTGACAAAATGTGGTGATGCATCCATACGTCAACGGGACGCGGCGGGTAAAGGAGGAAGTAGATGCTAAGCTAGAGCAGCAGAAGTATGAGGTAAGCAATAATGTGACTGGGTCCAAACAGCAAGTAGACGACCAGTTGAAGTCAATTAGAGAGGAAATAGTGACAGAGTGCAAACAGCATGTGGACAGCCAGCTGAAGATTAGTGAGGAAATAGTGACGGAGTGCAAACAGCATGTGGACACCCAGCTGAAGATTAGTGTGGGAATAGTGATGGAGTGCAGACAGCATGTAGATAACCAGTTGGAGCATGTAGTTGGCCATGTGAAGATAATTAGTGAGAAATTTGGGGCTGTAAAGAAATATTGCACTGCTGAGCCTAACGTTAGTGTACAGGGGGCATATAAAAGGATAGGACAGTGTATGGTGAATCTTGACGGATCCCAGGCAGCTAAATGTAGCATTACAGGGCTGAATAATCAGAATGCAGAAGTTTTAAGTCCTGGCCTTAATTATGATGCCCCAGTTTTTAGGCCCCAAACTAGTGAAGTGCATGGCTATAATCTGGGTCCAATTAAAACGAAACCTCAAGAATCTGATAGTAGAGTATCTCGGGAAGCTTACCGTGCACAGTTTGAGATACTTGCAAATCAGAATGGTTGGGTGATAAGAAGAAGGCTGCAGAAGACCCACCACTGAAGAAATGCAGGAGAACCTTGATCAATAATGTGTGAGAAGACAGAAGAACAGACAGCATGGAGTGTAGTAGGAATGGGAATCGTAGGAAGAAATGCTGCCATACTGTTGTGACGGCCAGCATCAGATGAAGACCTGAAGAGGATGCAGATTCACAACCAGTGCTAGAATGGCTGCAATGGAGTACAGTGCGACCATCATGGAAAGGAGTTTCCAGGTTAAGCCCTGCAACCAAGAGATACTGGAGTCAGCTGGACCTTCTTCGTTTGAACAACGGACTACTGGAGCATCAGTGGGAGACACCTGATGGCCTCAGCAAGTATTGGCAACTGATGGTTCTGAACAAAATGAGGTCTAAGATCTTGGATGAGTCCCATAATTTGATCAATAGTGGCCACCTGCTGGGCCTGTGATGTGTGCTGTGCCAAGAAAGGATCCAAGAAACGTGGTTGAGCTCCTCTCCATCTGTACCAAGTGGATGAAGTAATGGAAAGAGTTGCAGTGGACACTGCTGGACCTTTGCCACTCACTGAAAGAGGAAACCGGTATATATGTGTAGTCAGGGACTACTTTACAAAGTGGCCAGAAGCCTATGCTGTCCCTGATCAAGAGGCTGCGACTGTTGCTCAGATGTTGGTTGACCAGTTTTTTTGTTGTTTTGGGATGCCACAAGAGCTACATTCAGACCAGGGTAGAAACTTCAAGTCTGCTGTGTTCCATAAGTGCTGCAAGTTATTGGGGATCAAGAAGACCAGGACGACCCAACTAAGGCCACAGTCATACGGGATGATGGAGAAATTCAACTGGACCCTGGGACAAGAACTGGCCAAGTACTGTGCTGATGGACAAACAGAACGGGACCAGAAATTACCTGCACTGCTGATGGCTTATCGGTCTGCATCCCATGAGTCAACTGGCTACACTCCTGTAAAACTGATGTTAGGTCACAAGTTACGTTTACCCATTGACTTGTTAATGGGAAGACCACCTGGTGAAGAGCTGCCTACAGACACCTCTGGCTATGTGAAGCACCTTCAGAAAAGGCTGGCTGAGGTACATCATCAAGTACGAGGAGTCCTCAAGTTTTCAGATGTGATGAAGTGTAAGTCTGATGCCAAGGCAAGTGAAGTGAGCTTCATGGATGGTGACCACGTTTGGTTAAACAATCCTCAGCGAAAGAATGGACAGTCACCAAAGCTGCAGAGCCCATGGGATGGGCCTTTCACTGTGTTGGACTGCCTACCAGACGTAACGTATCGGATTCGGGGAGGCAGGAAGTGTCGCCCAAAGGTGGTACAAGTGAACCGTCTGTGGCAGTACCATGGGCCAGGACAGTACAGCTGGAACGTCTCTGAGGAACTGTGCTCACCTGCAGCCGAGGATGCTGAGGTGGACCAAGCTGAAGTGCAAGAGGATAGTGACAGTTCCTCAAGAGAAGAAGTGAATCAAGAAGAGGACCAAGACCTTCCTGGAGGAGTGGACTGTGTGGAGGAGCAAGGACATTGTCAGAAGAGGCATAGAAGAATACCTGATAAGATGAAGGATTATTTTGCGTATAGTTAGATGTTCCATTATGATTAAGGTTTGTGTTTGTATACAGTATACTGTGTAGTTTTGTCAGGACGACAAAGAACTGGGGAGGGGGTAGTGTTAACAAGCGAGATTTGCCAGTTAGGTGTTTGAGAAGCATCTCTATATTTTCCAGTGTTTACGGTAGGCTGGTTCCGGTACGAGTCCGAGTTGCCAGTTAGCCTGCTGTTTGTGGGTGTAGTTATTTCTTAAGTTATGCATTAATTTTTGTGCTCTTTTTCTCAATGTTTTATTTAAGTCAATGCTTGTTAAATTATGTAGTTTAAGTTCGTATGGTAAATGATTTAGAGTGTTATGTAATGTAAGACAGCTTTGGAATGTTTTGGTTGTCTTTGAATTGGCAACTGTTGTTCTCGTAGAATGTAGACGTCTTTAGCAAAATGCAAGCTTATATAATGATGGATAAGAGACTAGAACGAGTTCAGTCGAGTTTTCAGTTCAGTTTGAGTGAGGTTCAGTCGGTTTGAGTGCTGTGCTTAGTGAAGTTTGTGATGTGTTGCTGGCAAGCATTAAGTGTAGTTACAGTTAAGATTGTTTTCGGTAATTGTGAAAACAGTGAAGTGTTTATTGAAGTTTGTATATCATCAGAACCTGTAATAACAGTGAAGTGTCAAGCATTAAGCAGTTAGCAAAGTTTGTATAGCTCCAGTGCTTGCGAGAAGTGAAGTTGGAAAGCATTAAGTGGAATTGCTTGGAACTTTAAGAAGCCAGTGTTTATTTTCGCCTCAGCTGATCTTGTGTACTGTACACCTAAAAGCTGACCATTGGAAGAACAACTCACTGGGCAACGTCCTTCCTGTACCGTACTACTGTTGTTGGAGCTTGTGGCAGTGTGGGATGAGGATATAACAATATAAATTCTGATACACAGGCACAGCCAATACAGTACTTCATCTTTCACATGCACTGCTCAGTGCCGATAACCTACCTTGCTTCGGACTTAGCCGACATGGGGAACGGTTATTTTTCCTTCGAGAAGATCCGGTCCTGTAGTCGACGTCATACATCAGCAATACCGATATGTACCGTACCTTCCTGTCTGTCTATCTTTATCTTTCTGTCTACATCTAATTATTTATCTGTCTATTTTTGTCGATTAGTCCGTTTATATCTATTTATATCTATGTTTATTTATCTATATCTATCTACCTATCTATCTACAATACATAAATTTACCCATAACATGAAGGGATACTTTATTTACTGACAATGTTAGATAAGTGTACTGGCAATGTATGAATGTTCAACACACTGTATTAGGAAGAGACCAACAGGGACTGGTATTGACCACTGAGCCCTATAGTATGGAGAGACTATCTCCGCTCGAGCGTGTAGCTTTGGCCGCCACATTGAAATACCACCACTCGTCGCCTCCACCATGGAAATACAGTTGGATCACTGTTCTTAGCTTGCTGTTTGTTTCGCTGTTGCTTACATAAGCTAAGCAGTGGGTCATGGCACTATATTTTCCGAATTCATCGGCTGATTTCAAAAGACGTGGACGTAGGTGGTGTAGATAAACAACACCAGCGCCGCCCTGGGCCCCTGGCGGCTCTTACACAAACTACGTGGTCCTACCCATGAGAAAGCTTCTCAATATTATAGAGCTCAGTGGTATTGACCCAGTGTTCCCTTCCTCAGAAAACTGTGCAGAAGTTTATCGTTGTTATAACACACCACAAATCAATACTCAGTTAATCAAGAATCATTAAGTAATCAGCTTATCTAAGAAAATATCCTTGCCACAAATTACCGGCGGTTATTGCATTCTCTTATCGGAAATTATTGATTGGCTGTCGTTGTTGTTTATGCAGTGGACCAAAAGTTGGCAAATTGTTAAAGTATCTCAGCACAATTCATTCCTAACTGAATCCTAATTACTGCTTTTCTCTGTTTTTTGAGACAGGGAGATGAAGTCGATGGCTATTATTTTGTACGAAATGTATCTGTGTGTGTGTGTATCCGTTTCGAAAACTCAAATCTCAGAAAGTCTTGATTGTAGAAGGAAATTTATTCATAAAAGTTAAGAGTAACAACTTGAGTTCACATGTCACTCAACCAGAACTGGGAGAAAATTCCAGGATGGATACATAATAGTCATGTTTTCATCTAACAGTATTATTACAGTCTGGCTGACTCACAGATTACGGGTAGTTTATATATATATATATATATATATATATATATATATATATATATATATATATATTCTTATTTGCATCCGGGATAGAACGGATATCCCATTTCCCCGACTCTTAGTAGTTCTCGTACACACCAGGAACACAAGGCACCACACACCCTCACTTGTCACCGTTTCAGCATTAATATCAAGCCGTCCTTACTGATATATGAGAGACAGCTAACACCTTCAGGACCAGCATGCTGGCGATAGGAGGGGTGTTGTATGGTAGGGTGGTGAGTCTTTAGGAACACAAGAGTTAAAAACAAAGTGGAATTAACAAACTGTTTTCCGACCTAACCATCTCTCGTAGAATGTAACTATCGGATCTTCCTTATGAGTTGTATAATATCGTTTGGACTCTAGACTAATATAAAAGTAGAGAAAAAGAACGGTCATGTACTGAATGGGATAACGGAAATTGTTGCTGACCTCTCCAGGACAAGAAGGCGCCCGGCTGAGTGTTTCGTGACGGCAGCAGACTTACAATTAATATAAGTCCAGTGTTGTCAACCTCTAAAATTTCTTCGCCCTACACAGACACTGAAAACACCCTACATTTCCCTTCACCGCCCTATGCCTCAGGATGAAAATATTGCTCTACAAGTTGGTGGAGAGAGAGAGAGAGAGCTAATGGCATGCAGGGATTATGGTTTCTGTTTAGTGCAGGACCAAACCTAAACCTTATCTTCCTGTAAAAATAATTTTAATATGTAATGAGTGTGTGCATTGTGTGAGCGCCATGTCGTGGCTACCCCCGTCTTGGGGAAGTCAGCTAGGTATATGTATATGTATGTGATCATAACCTGTCCTATTCCTGTTCACTTTACAGTTACGGCAGCGGCCCAGCAGCTGATGCGCTGTCAGCTGCCAGATTCACTCATTATTTATCACTTAACCACTTTCTAGAGGGTAATAGAGAAAATTAAAAACTACTACCTTTTTTAATATATTTCCCTTCTGCTTATATAATTTATCTTTTGCTGCAAAGCAAATATAACTCATACCAAAAATTCAAAATCGCCCTACGTTTTTATCAGTTTCTGTAAAATCGCTCTACAGCCCTACAATCCACAATATGATACTTAACGCCCTACGGTTGGCAACAAAGTATGTCATGGACCGAGAGGGCTTACAAAGAATGGCACAAAAGCTTGACTAGTCACCTAACGATAATGAAGCACCATGGCAACAGAGGCATGTAGACGAACCAAATCACCGTAGAAATACAGGACTGTGAAATTTCGTGGTCGCTGAGACACCACCCGATGAGTTTATTGAGGGAGATGTAAGGAAGCATATTTCTGTAAACATCAGAGAAGGAGCTTGCCAATGTATTCAGTAAGGGAGCCAAGGGAACAATAGGTTCAATCAAAATAAATCCAAGCAATGTGTCTATATGCTTTGATCTACTGTATATTGCAATTATGAGCAACCAAAAATTCATACGTCCTACGAGATGTCTTTCGGCTTTAGTGACAAACAGAAGACAAAATAATATATTGCTGATGATGGTACTGTTATGATGGGAGATTTGCCAGTTAAGTAGTCTCGTACCTTCCAGACGTTTCTCGTACCGTAAGTTCCAGTACGAGTCAGAGTTGTCAATTTGCCTGCTGTTTGTGAGCGTAGATATCTCGTAAGTTATGCATTAATTTTTGTGCTCTTTTTCTCTATAATGTTTTATTTAAATGACTGCTTGTTAAATTATGTAATTTAAGTTCGTATGGCTAATGATTTAGTGTTATGTAATGTGAGACAACTCTGCATGTTTTGATGTGTCTGAGTTGGCAACTGTTGCCCGTCGAGAGTATACTCTAAAATGTAAACGTTTCTCGAATAATGCAAGCTTATATAAGATGGAGTAGAGATTATTACAAGTTTAGTCGGGTGTCAGGTCAGTATGAGTGAAGTGCAGTCGGTTTTGGTGCAGTGTCAGTGAAGATTGTATATTTTTGGTACTTGTGAAAACAGTGGCAAACAGTGACGGGTTATTGAAGTTTGTATACACTGGAACTTGAGAAAACAGTGAAGTGTCAGGGATTAAGTGTAATTAGTCAGTGATGATTATTTTCGGCACTTGTGTAATAAGTGATGTGTTGGCAAGCATTAAGTGTACTACCTGTGAAGTGTTGTCAGGCATTAAGTGTAATTGCAATTAGTAAAGTGTGTATTGCTCCAGCGCTTGTGAGAACAGTGAAGAGAAGTTGGAAGGCATTAAGTGGAATTACTTATAGAATAAAGACTGTGAACTTTAAGGAGCCAGTGTTTATTTTTGCCTCAGCTGATCTTGTATACTGCACACCTAAAGGCTAACCATAGGAAGAACAAGTCACCGGGCAACGTCCTTCCTACTGCATACTGTACTACTGCTGTTGGAGCCTGTGGCAGTGGGGGACTGGGACGTAACAGTACTTTGCTTCTGTATCCTTCATTCTGTTTCGAATTTAAAGCCTGGTGAAAATAACGATACTATTGTCAAAATACCGGCGATGAATCACCAGTGCTTTAATTACTCAACAGCTTCTTCCTTACATCGTCGTTAATCCTCACCCATTGTTTTAAGATGAGGAAGCAACTTTAGGAGCAGCCATGTCCGTGCGTCACACCTTGCCGATTTTTGCACTCAAGGTGCTTCACTAGCGAAGCCCAAAAATCACCGTAGCTCACTAAGGATTTTCACACGCAATGTGCTTTACCTTAGCGAAGACCCATACAGCATGGTGCTTCACCGTATCTCCCGATAAATTTTACACACAAGGTGTTTTACTTTAGCGACGCCCTCGTACAGTATGGTGTTTCATTATAACTCCCTAAGATTTCACACGCAAGGTGCTTCACTCTAGCGAAACCGTGTAGGCTATGGTGTTTCACTTTAGCGAAGTTCCATATATTCCCGCACCTACACAGTACTTCTGTTTGGTACTTATTTAGTTGAACAGTGAGTCCCCATGTTTTATTTAGCCTAGCCTACTCACCTGCTTCTTCCTACTGTATACATCTGATTCAGTAACCTTCACGATTCATCCTGCGTTTCTCATGTCGTCAGTGGCAAACGTGCTAATCTCTCCTTCATTTCCTACATTTAGTATTCATTCTCTGTCTGATCTCGGCAATGAATCTCCAGTGCTCTAATTAGTCTGTTACTAAAGCCTATCCTTCTGTTTTCATCCCTGTTGTTGATATTAGCAGTGTCCAGTATTCAAATTACCCATCTTCCAATTTCTAACCTACGTCTGCTGCACTATTCATTCTCCGTTTCTTTATTACTTCTTTTAACACCATCTGAATTGGCATTCTTTCATGTTTTTAATTTTTCCTTCACTTCCTGGTTTTTGTCTTCTTGTGTTAGTCATTTTGCTCGCTGTGTGTGTGTGTGTGTGTGTGTGTGTGTGTGAGAGAGAGAGAGAGTAATTTTCACAGCAGTTTTATTTTTCTCCCTTGCTACCAAATTTCTCTTACTACTTTTTCTTTTCCGCAGAGATTAGTTTTTCCTCTCTCTCTCTCTCTCTCTCTCATTTCATTGCTAATTTGTTTGATTATGGTTTATTACCTCAGTGTATATTATTTTTCTCCACTTTTTGTCGGCTTTCGTCTCCCTTTTTACCAATGATTTCTTCTCTCACTCATCTTTCGCCATCCTTTATTTTTCGTTTTCTCTACTTTCCTTAGTTCACTCGCTCTGGTTTCTTAACAGTTATTCAATTCTCCTATTTTGGTTTTATTTTTCCATCGTTTTCATTGCCTTGCCCTTCCTTGTTTTTTCTTATTTATTACGTGTGATGCAGTTCATTCTATTGCATTCTATTGTCACATTTTCTTATTAAACATTCCCTCCTATTTTTGAATTGTATATGTGTTTATATTTTTGCTTTCGAGTCCTGTTTGTCGCGTTTAGCATTTACCTGTATTCTTTATGCCTCCCAGTCATTTAATCTTTCTTTTCTTACTCTTCAATTCCAATTTACGGACTGTATTTGTTACCACTTCTTGTAGGCCTACTCATTGCTTCATTATTGCCATTTCTCCCTCTTTAGTCTACAATGTTGTTTGTATTGGTTTAATTTTTCTCCTTTATTCTCTCTCGCTTCTTTGGTCTTTACCATTCTTCATCCTGTTTGTACATCGTACTTAATGATTATTTATCTCGTGTGGTCCCACTTCTTGTTCCTATACTTTGGATCTCCCTGTCAGCTGTCTTTCTGCTCACTCCAGTTTATAATGATATCATTGATCAGTTACGCTCGTTTCCTCTTTTCTTTGTCGTCTTTTAATACCATTAAATACCATTAAGAGAGAAGTGGAGGAGCGATTGGGTAAATATGATTTGGTGCAAATGGGGGAGGTGGAAGGTGTGTGCAAGATATTCACAGAAGAAATCCCGCAACATGTTAGGTGGTGTGTGGGGTGAAGAGAAGACTAAGGGTAAACATGGAAAAGCATGGTGGAATGACGAGATAAGACAAGCTGTGGCGCAAAAGAAAGCAAATAATGGGTGTATGGGAAGCAGAGGCATGGAGGAAATTGAGAGAATGAAGAGTTATATGCAGAGAGAGAGAGAGAGAGAGAGAGAGAGAGAGAGACGTAAAAAGATTAGTAAGAGAGTAAGAACAGAGTGGATGAGGAATTTGGAAGGAATCTGAGTGTAAAGTGGATGGAATGTAAGAAAATGTTCCGGAAAGAGGTAGAGGGTTAGACAGGGTGATAAACACGTTAGTAGGGGAGTGATAGATAAAAATGGTAGATTGCTGATGGACAAGGGAGAAAAAGTGAGCAGATGGAGAGAACATTTTAAGGAACTATTAACATAGAGAATGAAAGCAATGAGAGTGTAAGTGGTTGGGAATGGCTGGGAGATGGAGGGCGGTGAGAAGAGAGGAAGAGATAACTATATAGGATGGAAGTTGTGGATGCAATGAAGAAAGTCAAAATGGGGAAAGCCATAGGAATTGATGAAGTATGTGGTGAAATGCTGAAGCATAGGGGAGGGATAGTAGTAGAATGGATATGGAAGATGTGCAGACTGGCCTGGGAGGAAGGTAGAGTCCCGGAGGATTGGTAGTCTGGTATAATTATTCCTCTGCAGAAAGGACAAGGGGAAAAAGAAGTGTGTGGTAATCATAGGAGCATTTGTTTTCTTAGTGTAATAGGAAAAGTATTTGGTAGGGTACTTATTGACAGAGTTAGGGAAATAACAGAGGAATTACCTGGAGAAGAGCAGGGAGGTTTTAGGAAGGGAAAAGGTTGTGAAGATCAGACATTCATCCTTAGGTCTTCAGTGGAAAAGTTTCTAGAGAGGGGAAAGAAGTTGTATGCAGCCTTCATGGATTTGGAGAAACCTTATGACAGAGTGGACAGACAAGGATTGTGGAAAGTATTAAGAATATATGAAGTAAATGGGAAGTTGTTGAATGCCGTGAAGAATATGTGTGAGGGTGCTTAAGCTGCAGTGCATATGGGTAGTGAACTAAGTGAATTTTTCTGTTCGAATGTTGGACTGTAACGGGCTGTGTCATGTCTCCATGGATGTTCAACCTGTATATGGATGGGGTTATAAACGTGGTACAAAGTAGGCCAGTGGATGTTGGAGCGTCCCTAATGAGAGAGGGCAGCGTTTGGAAACTTCCTGGATTGTTGTTTGCAGATGATACTGTATTATTAAGTGAAGACGAAGGGGAACTGGAAGGCTTAGTGAATGAGTATGGAAGAGTGTGTATGAAACGGAATCACAAGGTAAATGTAGGAAAGAGTAAAGTTATGGTCTTCGAGAGAAATGAAGTCATTGAATGTATAATGAGGATGGATGATAAGGAAATGAAAAATGTTTGCATTTAAGTAACTGGGTACTGTGATGAGTAAGGATGGAAGTTTAGAGGATGAAATGCTTGAAAGAGTGCTACAGGGAAGAAAGGTTGCTGGTTCTTTGAAAGCAATGATAAGAAATAGGGAAGCGAGCATGGAAGTAAAAAAGTCGTTGTATGACAGTATTGTGATGCCAACTCTAACGTATAGAAGCGAAGCTTGGACCTTGCTGGAAGGACACAAGTCAAGAGTGAGAGCACTGGAAATGAGTGATTTGAGATGGGCATGTGGAGTTACATGGAGAGACGACTGGCAAATGAGGAAGTAAAGGAGCGTTGTGGTGTGGATGTGAATGTGATAGAAAGCGTTGGGAGAAAGACACTGAGGTGGTTTGGCCATATGGAGAGGATGGAGAGCGAGAAACTAGCGAGGAGAGTGTATGTGAGTGATGTGGAGGAGGGGAGAGGGAGGGGGTGGGCGAAGATGAGATGGAGGGATGAAGTGGAGAGATATGTGAGCTAGTGAAGGGTAGTGAAATTGCGGGGGACAGGGCGACATCAGGCTATTTGTTTGTGGCCACCCCTTATGGGACTGAGGTGTCTGGCAATAGATAGACTGACAGCCTCTTCCTCTCGTTTCCATATACCACCTCTTCATTAGTACTCTTCCATTAATGATGATGTGCACGGACAATATTCATTTTGCCCAACCAGTTTCATCACTTGTCTAGTAACTCATTGTCATTTTTCTCATTCGATAGAGTTGATGAGGCATGAAGTTTCTTTAGGAGGAGAAGGAGGAGGAGGAGGAGGAGGAGGAGGAGGAGGAGGAGGAGAAGAAGAAGGGGGAGGAAGTGGTTCTCAGAGAACCCGCTTTCTGGTGACTGGGACCGTACTGGAGTGGCTGAAGAAAGGAAATATAACAAAGTGATAGACCTCCTCAATGAACAGGTTTTAAGTTGGGTGGGGCTGCCGAAGGCCCCCCTCCGAGGGTGTCATGATCCCTGGGGGTCTCGGTCAGTGTGGGTATGCAAAATCATAATTTTTTTTACGTGGGAGAACGAAATTCTGCACAACGGTAGACCTCCCTCAGACCAAACTTTAGACAGGGTGGGAGTCCCTTGCCCCCAAGGGAGGGGGGAAGTCTCATGGGGAGCAATGCCAGTTCATACCTAGGAACATGAACTTTAACATCCTCATGGACTAGGCAACGCAGGTATGCAGGACTATATATTTGTTCGTTTTCTATTATTTTCAACTCTGGAACACGAAAGTTTGCGACGTGGTACACCACCCAGAGCAGGTTTAAGGCCTGCTTCACACGGATGGATTTTTTTTTTTCAGCGCGGATATTCCACTAGGTTTAGAAATTGATGACGCTAAATGGGACCGTTCACAGGGAGTCCGCATGGCAAAATTTTGCGCGGTAGAGATTCACCATCAGCTTGCACTGCCAAACCCCAACGTCCTGAGCGATCTAGAGTAGGGTACTGAAGAAGGTTTCGGAGTATTTCACACGGGCGGAATTTCCCCCTCGCAGCCACAGCAGTTGTGGTTAATCTGTGGCAGGGTACAGTTGTTCCTGTGGATATTTTCTATCAAGTATGTGTGTCTGAAGTACCTGTATATTGAAGAAGTATTTTTAATATTAAGAAATGCTATATAATTTATTATATATTACCATACTGTAATTACTATTATTATTATTATTATAATTATTATTATTATAATTATTTCTGTTGTTGTTATTATTACTTTTATGAATAATAACAGTAATCTATCTATCTATCTATATACCTAGGCTGCTTTCCCCAAGGAAAGGGAGGTAGCCGAGACAGGACGACACACTTCCAATTTACTCATCCACTCAAAACACATTCATTCACATCTTAGCCCCAAAGGGGAGAAGGGACAGATCCTCACCACACCACACCGCACGAGGGTCAACTGCGCAGTGCAATCAGTGACATCCGCAGCAGGACCCGACAGCAGAGCTGATTTTCTCCTGCCATATCATAATGGACCCATCCCCTTACCCACACCTGACCTGATCAGCTGATTAGACAAAATGCGAGAGAATATCCCCTCAGGGCTGTGTCATCATTTATTCATTCACAGTTTCTCTCCATTCATTTCTATCACGCACAGCCACTCTTCCTTGCTCAACAGACATCCCTCTCGCATCCAACACTCTCTTCACACTGTCCATCCATCCTATTCGTGGTCTTCCTCTCAGCCTTACACCTCTCACATCAGATCTAGTTATCTTTTTCACCAATCGCTCATTATCCATTCTCTCCATATGCTCAAACCATCGCAACACCCACTACTCAACTCGATCAGCCATCTCCCGAACAACTCCAGTTCTCCTTCGCACTTCATCATTTTTCACTCGATCCATACGCTTCATTCCACACATACTCCTCAGACACCCCATCTCCATTACATTGAAACTTTTCCTCTCTCCTACACCCATATTCCATATATCAGCCCCATATAACACACTCGGTACCACAATACCCTCATACAACCTTCTCTTTACATCCATTCTAAGTGAACGATATCTAAACACTTTTTTCATTCCTCCCAGCACCTTTCCTACTTCATTCATTCTAAACTTCACTTCTGCATCTGTTCTTCCATCCACAGCAACATGTGACCCTAAATACTTGAAATACTTTACCTCCTCAAGCAACTCACCATTCAAAACTATATTCATCCTCCTACTATCTACCAACCTCGTACATTTCATCACTTTACGCTTATTCTACTTTACTTTCAATTTCCTCCTTTCACACACCCTTCCAAAATCCTCTACTAACTGTCTCAATCCCTCCTCTGCATCAGTCACCAGTGCAGTATCATCTGCAAACAGCAGCTGCTTCAGACTCCACTCTCTACCATCAACAGGCACCAGACTCAGACCTCCATCTAACACTCTTGCATTCACCTCCCTTACAACACCATCCATAAAAATATTTAACAACCAAGGCGACATCACACATCCTTGCCTTAGCCCCACTTTCACGGGAAACCACTCACAGTAATAATAATAATAATAATAATAATTGTTTATTAATTATTATTATTACTGTTGTTATTATTATTAATCTGTACGCGGGGTATAAAACCGCTCGTGTGAAGACACGTCTTCTTGACAAGGTTCCGCGCTACTAGCTTTCCGCGCGGAAAAAATCCGTGCCTGTGAAACGGGCCTAGGAGGATGGGACCCCCGGTCAGCCTCCGGGGTTCTTCTGCCGTAGTTTGGGGATGCACAGCATTGCCGTGCCTGTTAGTCCTAATTTGATGCACTGTGATTGTCTGACATTTTTAAAAATTAATTTTCTACGGAACAATATCTATAGCGTGTACTGTACTTACTTTTGTAATGGTTGGCTTTTACAAGTCTGACATTGGCGGCGGCTTTACAATACATATTCAGTCCATGTTTTATTTTGTCTTCGGTTCCTGGATATTACTGTATGCTTGAAATCATGTAGCAGGTCTATCTAGATCTGTTTTGAGCAAATTGGCTTCGTGCTGCCGTGTTCGTCTACCAATCATTATGTGCCCCGAGCCTAGGATTAGTAAAGTGGGACCTGGAAGTATGTCTCTCATATGTCCTCTATTTCAGCGCCTGTCGATTACGTAGCCTGTACAGACCCTGTCACACACAGATAAGTCACTGGAACACTTTGACCTTCAGATGCATCATTTTACAGCTGACAACCCTTCCCCACTCGCACTTCATCAGCATAGGAAGAGGTATAACTCTGACTGCCAGTCTCCCACAGGGGAGGATCTGCGGTGGACCTCATGTAGACCACTGCAGTTATCCCTTATAGGGATGTGCCATGCCCGTAAAATACCTATATCCTGGATTCTTAAGCTTTTTTTTTTTTTTTTTTTTTTTTTTATAGTCTTTCTGCCGTCAATTGTTTTCATTCATCATAAGAGAGACCTCTCGTCGTGAAAGGGTTGGAAAGTAAATCCATTTACTTATATCCTGTAACATAATGACGCGCCTTTAAATATCATATTGAGGAAATTGAGTGCTTCATTTGTGAAAATGTCATGACAACGAGAGAGAGAGAGAGAGAGAGAGAGAGAGAGAGAGAGAGATTCACATTTTGCTACTGTTAAAATCTTTTCGTCGCATTCCTCTCGGTGCGAACTTCTCTTATGCAGCTGGGGTGGTCATGATGTGGGTTTGTGGCGTGGCAGGGCTTAGGCAAGGGTTAGGCAGGGGGAGGGAGGCAGGCAAAAGAGATCACCATCCTTCAAGTGGGACCCGATACCGCCCTTCCTTCACCGATATCTCCCTCGCCCCTCCCCTACCTCCTGCCGGCCACTGGTGAGGTGATGGCGAGGGGCAAATATTGGTTTTTCATCAGCAGGTTGGGAGGTATGTGTCGGATTCCGCAAGTGCCGCCTCCATTTGGCTCTATACTAATGCTTCTCTTTCACCGTGAAGGGAGGGAGGGAGGAAGGTAGTAGATGGGGGGGAAGGAATTTTCTTTTTTTATTATGGGTATTGCTTCGTGCGTAGCTACCTTCAGAATAATGTACTGTTGCTCAATATGTAATATTTTCCTTATAAACTAAGCCTAAAAAAAAAAAAAATAGAGACCTAGTGGATGCTCGCACCTTTTCGAGCGCAGGCCGAAGCCATGGAAAATCTTGCCATTCAAAAGCGCCGCCACGTCCTGCACCCCAGCAAAGTACCATCACTCAGTCGGACAAACACGGGGGACCTGGACTGCGGCCACAGACAACGAGCGGCCACTCCCCTCTCTCATATTGCCATAAAACCGGCCCCGTAAGCGACCCACGGCCTCCCCCTCAGCCCGTAGGTTATCCGGAAGGGGCCAGGATTAAGAGAGGGGGACACTGGGCCCGACCAGCGGGAGAATTAAGCACTTAGCAGAAGGGGAGAAGAGGCTGATCTGATGGGGAAATGGAGATACAGTAGATTAACCCGTGTGAGCTTTGGTGGTCTTTTGACCTCACATTTCATCTGTGTCTGGTAGTGCAAAAGTTTAGGAACGAACGAGGAGGGGGATGGTCTTTAAGGATGGGGTGATATAGTAAGAAACGTTCGGGAGGTTTCAGACTGTCATTGCGTGCCTTTAGTTGGAATTCTACTGCAACTGCTACGAGAAATAACCGGGTCAGAGTAGCCCAGTGAACTGCCGAGATATCTGAATGCAGTGTGCATATTACTGCATACGATTCTTTTGCCTGCTTTGGGGCTAACATCGGCTTCATTTTCGACAGATATGCTAATCTGAACAATCGTTTATCGAAGTAAAATTTCCATGTGGAGAAAAATCAACTGGCCCGTACGAGTTACAGCATTTTAACTCTAGACAGTTCAGCACGTACAACGTCATTCTCAAGTATGAAGTATGCTTATAAGTAATAACGAGGAAATGTATAAGTAATCTTTGCTGGATACTTATATACATAAATAAATAAGTAAAAGAAAACTAACTAAATAAATAAATATCTATCTATCTATCTATCTATCTATATCTTACCTATATATATATATATATATATATATATATATATATATATATATATATATATATATATATATCTTACCTATATATATATATATATATATATATATATATATATATATATATATATATATATATATATATATATATATATAGGCTATAGTGTTGTTTCAAAATTCAAGAAGGATAAGGAACAGGAGGGAGATAGCTGTGACGGGAGCGTGGTCAAGCCGAGGATATATGCACCCTCCTCCCCACAGTAAACATGGCACAACGAACTCAAACACAAGCACACAAAGACACAGTCATTGGTCAAAGCCTCACGCACACAGCCTGGCCGAGGGAGGCTTGTGTCCCAGGAAAATAAAGAAAAGGCTTGTGGTTTAGAATGGTAAACTGGAACACCGCAAATAAAGTAAGAAAGAATGGAAGTGAAACGAGAATGGTAAAAATTGGCACTATGAATACAGTAAACTATCCTCTCCATCACACACACACACACACACACAATGCTCGACTTGAAAGCGTGATTCATTCAAACAGCCAAATGCCAGTGTAAATGCCAATAGTAATTGTTCTTGGTAAGGTTGGATTGTAGTATTCGAGTTGAATAAAAACATACAAAGAGTGGAACCAAGAAGCAGCACCATCAAACAGAGCTTCTTGACTGGTTAGTACATCAAGAAAAACA
>NC_137008.1:48168859-48388859 GCF_032717465.1 Coenobita brevimanus
ACCACAACACACCAATACAGCATACAGTACACTACCACAACATACACCACCACAACACACCAATACAGCATACAGTACACTACCACAACATACACCACCACAACACACCAATACAGCATACAGTACACTACCACAACATACACCACCACAACACACCAATACAGCATACAGTACACTACCACAACATACACCACCACAACACACCAATACAGCATACAGTACACTACCACAACATACACCACCACAACACACCAATACAGCATACAGTACACTACCACAACATACACCACCACAACACACCAATACAGCATACAGTACACTACCACAACATACACCACCACAACACACCAATACAGCATACAGTACACTACCACAACATACACCACCACAACACACCAATACAGCATACAGTACACTACCACAACATACACCACCACAACACACCAATACAGCATACAGTACACCACCACAACACACACCACCACAACACACCAATACAGCATACACCACCACAACACACCAATACAGCATACAGTACACTACCACAACATACACCACCACAACACACCAATACAGCATACAGTACACTACCACAACACACACCACCACAACACACCAATACAGCATACAGTACACTACCACAACACACACCACCACAACACACCAATACAGCATACAGTACACTACCACAACATACACCACCACAACACACCAATACAGCATACAGTACACTACCACAACATACACCACCACAACACACCAATACAGCATACAGTACACTACCACAACATACACCACCACAACACACCAATACAGCATACAGTACACTACCACAACATACACCACCACAACACACCAATACAGCATACAGTACACTACCACAACATACACCACCACAACACACCAATACAGCATACAGTACACTACCACAACATACACCACCACAACACACCAATACAGCATACAGTACACTACCACAACATACACCACCACAACACACCAATACAGCATACAGTACACTACCACAACATACACTACCACAGCATACATCAACATAACACAGAGAACACCACCACAGCATACAATACACTACCACAACATACACTACCACAGCATACATTACACCATCACAGCATGCAGTACACTCCCACAACATACATCGCCACAGGGTACATCAACACAGCATACACCAACACAGCATACAGTACACCACCACAGCATACACCACTGCAGCATACTGTACACCACAACAGTATACACAACCACAGCATACATCGCCGCCACATACAACAACGCAGCATATAGTACACCACCACAGCATACACCACCACAGCTTGCATCACCACAGCATACACCACAACGAAATACACCACCACAGCATACTCCACCGCAGCATATACCAACACAGCATTCCCCACCACAGCATACACCATCGCAGCATACACCACCACAGGATACATCGCCACAGCATACACCGCCAAAGCATTTACCACCTCAGCATACCGTACACTTGCCTAGTATACTCGAACACCAACATAGCATACACCAATACAGCATACAGTACACCACCACAGCATACAGTACACTCCCGCAGCATACACCTCCACTATTATCTTCACGCCCCTCACCACAATATAAAGAATGGTCTGTTAAGTGTGTAAGTATTTAATGCTGAATAAGCTCGGTCTAATGAGCTTTAATACTAAATGATCACACCTTAGATACACAGATCCTGCCCAATTTTAATCAGCATTTAACCGAGAAAGTCACCAGCATTTACGAATCTGTGTTGTGGTGTTGCGGAGCGTATGTTGTAGTGATGGTGTGGTAGTAGTCAGTGTTGTGGTGGTGGTGTAAGTTGTGGTGGTGTATGTTGTGGTGGTGTATATTGTGGTGTCCGTGCATGTCGTGGTGGAGCATATTGTGGTGGTGGTGTACATTGTGGTGGTGGTGTGTTGTGGCGGAGTATATTGTGGTGGTGGTGTATGTTGTGGTGGTGTATATTGTGGTGGTAGTGTATGCTGTGGTGGTGTATTTTGTGGTGGTGGTGTATATTGTGGTGGTGGTGTATATTGTGGTGGTGGTGTATGTTGTGGTGGAGTATATTGTGGTGGTGGTGTATGTTGTAGTGGTGCATACTGTGTGGTGATGTATATTGTGGTGGTGTATGCTGTGGTGGTGGTGTATATTGTGGTGGTGGTGTATATTGTGGTGGTGGTGTATGTTGTGGTGGAGTATATTGTGGTGGTGGTGTATGTTGTAGTGGTGCATACTGTGTAGTGATGTATATTGTGGTGGTGTATGCTGTGGTGGTGGTGTATATTGTGGTGGTGGTGTATGTTGTGGTGGTGTATATTGTGGTGGTGTATATTGTGGTGGTGGTGTATATTGTGGTGGTGGTGTATGTTGTGGTGGTGTATATTGTGGTGGTGGTGTATGTTGTGGTGGTGTATATTGTGGTGGTGGTGTATGTTGTGGTGGTGTATATTGTGGTGGTGGTGTATATTGTGGTGGTGGTGTATGTTGTGGTGGTGTATATTGTGGTGGTGGTGTATATTGTGGTGGTGGTGTATATTGTGGTGGTGGTGTATGTTGTGGTGGTGGTGTATGTTGTGATGGTGGTGTATTTTGTGGTGGTGTATATTGTGGTGGTGGTGTATGTTGTGACGATGTACTGTGGTGGTGGTGTATGTTGTGATGATGTGTGCTGGAGGTGGTGTATGTTGTGATGTATTATGGTGGTGGTGTATATTGTGACGGTTGTGTATGTTGTGGTGTTGTATGTTGTGATGTTATGGTGGTGGTGTATGTTGTGATGATGTTATGGTGGTGGTGTATGTTGTGATGATGTTATGGTGGTGGTGTATTTGTGATGATGTAATTCACCGGGTCGGTCAGGATCACATGATGGTCGTGATCGTCAGCTTTTACCCTCCCGGAAGGGAGCTGAGAGCTCATATAGTCCGATCTAAGGGCAAGGCTGTGACCTTCACACACACACACACACACACACACACACACACACACACACACACACACACACACACACGTCCCCTTGCTCAAGGGGGACAGTAACCACCCACTTCGTCAGTGAAACTTTTCGCAACCTGAGCGAGGCGCGAACTCCCGTCCACCAGTTGGCAAGCGAGAACGTTACCACTGCTGTGTTATAGTGGTGGTGTATATTGTGGTGGTGGTGTATGTTGTGATGATGTTATGGTGGTGGTGTATGTTGTGATGATGTGTTATAGTGGTGGTGTATATTGTGGTGGTGGTGTATGTTGTGGTGGTGTATATTGTGGCGGTGGTGTATTTTGTGGTGGTGTATATTGTGGTGGTGGTGTATTTTGTGGCGATGTACTGTGGTGGTATTGTATGTTGTGATGATGTGTTATGGTGGTGGTGTATGGCGTGATGATGTATTATGATGATGGTGTAGGCTATGTTGTTGTGGTGTCTTTTTGGTGGTGGTACCGTATACTGTATGTTGTGGTGATATATTGTGGTGCTGGTGTATATTGTTGTTAGCATTGCGGTGGTGATGTATTGTGGTGGTATGTATGTTGCGAGGAGTATTCTGGTGAATGGTGTGGTGATCTATGTCGTGTTGGTCTATGTTGTGGTGATATGTTTTGGTCATGCATTGTGGTGGTGATGGTTTATGTTGTGTTGGCGTACTGTGGTGGTGGTGGTGGTGCACTCTTTATTATTTGCAGTATATAGTCTGTTTGTTTTATGCAGAAAAAAATATTGTCTGCTGCGTCTTAGTTCGGTTCTGTTTCTATAAACGACAGGGAAACTACTCGTATAAGCAACAAACGCAAGCTGTTGTTGATGTTATTTAGCAGTCCACCATAAGCATGCACACACACTTAAACCATCTCTGGAAACAGATGCATGTTACAGAAACAAAATACCATGATAAGCACGCAAATAATAATAATAATAATAATAATAATAATAATAGTAATGATAATAATAATAATAATAATAATTATTATTATTATTATTATTATTATTATATTATTATTATTATTATTATTATAAACAGTATTTCTGACAGTTTTTTCAGATAATCTTTCAAAATTCCAGAGGTGAAAGAAGTATCTCCCAGTACCGCTCGCAATATTCCCAGCCTCTACTTTACATGAAGAATATTCTATACAGGTACAAACACTTGGAATTGATGAATGGGAAATCACATTCTAAACTTCCATAATTAGAGGCTTTCACCATAAACACCAGCCAGCATATTGGCGTGGAAGCTGAGTGAGAATGAGACCACATTTGCTGACGAAGGGATCTGCATTTTTTTTTTTTTTTTTCCCCAACTGTATCATTAAAACTTTTTTCTGTGATATTGTGGTCCGTGAGGCTGTGTGTTGAACACTTCAAGCTCGCATATACACACAACCACCCACCCACACATCCACACAAAAAACCGGTATTTTATCTACTCATACAATAATGAAAGCAATGACTGCTCGATTTTAAGCCTCTTCTAGCTGTTTTTTTACACGTTATATCATACAAAGATCCCGGTGTCTCATTATCGCCCGCCTAGTTAGGCGATAATGTAATCGCCTACATCTGAGTGTATGTATATGTGACTGTGTGTGGCTGTTCCCAAGAGATCTCAACATCAAGTGGGCAAATTGTATCCAAAGTTTGTGGGCAGAGTCCGGGGATATATTAATTGTTTGTTAATAATTATGGCGAAGCTGCGATGGTATGCCTCCGATCGCCAGAGACTTTTGCAAGAAAAAAATACCATCTAACTTTTCTTTTAGCTTACCATTATTCACCATTTTCTATTGTGCCCTAATGTAGACAAAGGCTACTTAAATCGTAACTATTAGAAATTCTTCAAAGGCCTGTTATACTCAATGACCTTCACCAATATAATATCCCTGACTTCGGACTTCTCAATGCTAACGTCATATTTAATTTATTAGGAGAGAGTGTTTTTGATCGGTGATATGAATGGTAAAGTTGGGAATGTGAAGGTGGATGGCATAGTTGGTGAGTGGGGTGTGCCTGCTGAGATAGATGAGAATGGGAGTGATTTGGTGGACATTTGTGCTGGGAGGGGGTTGGTGGTAGCCAATACCCTCTTCAGGCATAAAATGATCCACAGGTATACATGGCGAGTGATGAGAAGGGTGGGTGGTGAACTGAATGAAAGGAAGGCAATGATTGATTATGTGTGTGTGGATGAAAGGATGCGAAGATGTGTAATGGATGCAAGAGTTTATAGAGGTTGGGGGAGTGGACTTTCTGACCACTACTTGGTGGTGGCCAGAATCAAGGTCCAATTAGAATGGAGAAATAGAAGAAGGGAAAGACGAGAGGAAGGAGTAGTTGCAAGGAGAGTGGAAAGGTTACAAGAGGATGAGAAAAAGGCAGAGTATAAGAGAGAAGTGGAGGAACGATTGGGCAAATATGAACTGGAGCAGATGGGAGACGTGGAAGGTGTGTGTAAGATATTTACAGAAGAAATATGTGCAGCATGTGATGTGGTGTGTGGAAGGAAGAGAAGACGGAGGGGGGTGCAAGGAACAGCGTGGTGGACTGAAGAGGTGAAACAGGCTGTGGCACAAAAGAAGAAAGCATACAATGAATGGAGGAGAAATAGGGGTGTGGAAGATGTTGAGAGGCGGAAGAGAGAGTTATATGTAGAAAGAAAGAGAGAGGTGAAAAGATTAGTAAGAGAGAGTAAGAAGAGAGTGGATGAGGAATTTGGAAGGAATTTGAGGGTAAAGTGGAGGGACTGTAAGAAAATGTTCTGGAAAGAGGTGAAAAGAGTAAGACAGGGTGGAAGTGAAGTTAGCAGGGGAGTGAAAGATAAAAATGGGAGATTACTAGTGGAGAAGGGAGAAAAAGTGAGCAGATGGAGAGAACACTTTAAGGAATTGTTGAACGTAGAGGATGGAAGTAATGCAAGTATAAGTGTCTGGGGAATGGCTGGGAGAAGGAGGGAGGTGAGAAGACAGGAAGAAATCAGTAGGATAGAAGTTGTGGAAGCAATGAAGAAAGTTAAATCGGGGAAAGCCCCAGGAACTGATGGAGTGTGTGGTGAAATGATGAAGCATGGGGGAGAGATAGTAGTAGAATGGATGTGGAAGATGTACAGATTAGCCTGGGAGGAAGGTAGAGTCCCGGAGGATTGGAAGTCAGGTATAATTATTCCCTTGTACAAAGGAAAGGGGGAAAAAGAAGTGTGTGGTAATCATAGGGGCATTTGTCTTCTTAGTATAATAGGAAAAGTGTATGGTAGGATACTTATTGACAGAGTTAGAGAAAGAACAGAGAAATTAGTTGGAGAAGAACAGGGAGGCTTTAGGAAGGGAAGAGGTTGTGTAGATCAGATATTCATTCTTAGATCTTTAGTGGAAAAGTTTCTAGAGAAGGGAAAGAAGTTGTATGCGGCTTTCATGGATTTGGAGAAAGCATATGACAGGGTGGATAGACAAGGATTGTGGAAAGTGTTAAGAATATATGGAGTAGATGGGAAGTTGTTGAATGCTGTGAAGAGTATGTACGATGGTGTGAAGGCTGCAGTGCGTGTGGATGGTGAACTAAGTGAATTTTTCTCTTTGAAAGTTGGGTTGAAACAGGAATGTGTCATGTCTCCATGGTTGTTCAATCTCTACATGGATGGGGTAATAAAAGAGGTACAAGGTAGGGTAGTGGATGTTGGAGTGGCCCTGGTGAGAGAGGATAGTGTTTGGAAACTCCCTGTACTGTTGTTTGCAGATGATACTGTGTTGTTGAGTGAAGACGAAGGGGAGCTGCAAGGCTTGGTGGATGAGTTTATGGGAGTGTGTAAGAAACGGAATCTGAAGGTGAATGTAGGGAAGAGTAAAGTGATGGTCTTTGAGAGAGGTGAAGTCTGTGAATGTACAGCGAGGCTGGATGGTGAGGAATTGGAAAATGTGAGTACGTTTAAGTACTTGGGTAGTGTGATGCGTAAGGATGGAGGTTTGGGGGGTGAAGTGCTTGAAAGGGTACAGCAGGGAAGAAAGGTTGCTGGTTCTTTGAAAGCAGTGATAAGAAACAGGGAAGTGAGCATGGAAGTGAAAAAGTTACTACATGACAGTATTGTGATACCAACTCTAACGTACGGAAGTGAAGTTTGGACGTTGTTGGAAGGACACAAGTTAAGAGTGAGAGCAGTGGAAATGAGTTATTTAAGAGGAGCCTGTGGAGTCACATGGAGAGATAGGCTGACGAATAAGGATATAAAGGAACGTTGTGGTGTTGAGGTGGATGTGATAGGGAGCATTATGAGGAACACACTGAGGTGGTTTGGCCATGTGGAGAGGATGGAGGGTGAAAGACTGTCGAAGAGAGTGTATGTGAGTGAGGTGGAGGGGGGAAGAGGGAGGGGGAGGCCAAGGATGAGATGGAGGGATGGGGAGGAGAGGTATATGAGAGAGGGGGGTGTGAGTTGGAAGCAGGGTAGTGAAATGGTGGGGGACAGGGCGACTTGGAGGCAATTTGTTTGTGGCCACCCCAAACGGGATTGAGGCGTCTGGCAATAGATAGATAGATAGAGATAGGAGTAAACAGCGAAATCCTAAAACTTTCGATTCTGGCGAAGCTGCAATGATATGCCTCCGATTGCTAGATTACTGATCTTTTTTTTTTTTTTTTTTTTTTTTTTTTTTTTTTTAAGTGACGGAAGGCGATATACATTCGTGGGCGAATGCTTTGTCTTTCATTGATTTCTTTTATTTCTGTTGTCTCATACAACTGGTTTTTAGTATTTTCCAGGTAGGCCTATATCTTTTCTAGACGCAGTAGTCCCCCTAGGGAGGAGGATAATGAATACTTTCCCAGTATCCTTTCTTGTCGTAAGAGGCAACTAAAAGGGGCTTCTTGTCTTCGATTTTTCTCTCCTTGTTGTTCGCTCTGTCTCACCTCTCTTCTAAATATTTCCGTGTTTCTTCCGGCCTTTATTTTCCCTCTACTGTCAGGTTAGCAATTGGTTTCATGGCATGAATAGTGTCAGGACCTCTCAGTGATGTCGATCGACCTTTCCTCCCTTCCTGGGTCAAACCTTTCAGCCAACTCACCAATCAAACCACTTCATTGCTAAGCCACTGTAACGCCTAGCCACTTCACTGACATGTCATTTCGTTGCCAATCCACTTCAAAGTAAAACCACTTCAATGATAAGCCGACTTCAGTGCCAAGACACTTCAGTGCCGAGACCACTTCTGTGCAAGACCACTTCAATGCCAACACCACTTCAATGTCATGACACTTCAGCTCCAGGACCACTTCCATGCCAGAACCACTTCTACATCTTCCCCGTTTCTATTCCATAGGCTAGTCTTATAGCTTCGCTTTGAATTAGTGCCATCTGGTCTTTGATACCTGGTGCTGGAAATTCATTATTCAGTTCGATTCTAGGCTCTCTAGGTATGATTTTACAGATTTGGGTACTCGAGTCTGGACTCAGATTGTGTACTCGTATCGTCCCGATGTCTGGTCCACTTCATAAGCGAAAGGCGTGTTTAGAGGCCAATGTCTGTGGATGAGAAATGCCTAAGAGAAGTCAACGTCTAAAAGATTTCTTCGAGCATGCGGGTACCTGTGTTGAGCTCTTCTGGCATGTTTTCCTAAGAATGTTCGTGTTTTAGGCCTCATCAAGGCACTATCGCTGAATAGTTTAAAAAATTCCCTCGTTCATCTGCATTAGAGTGTGACTGAGTACCTAGATGAGGTAGGATAGGTTTTCAGTGTGGACTGGGAAGATGTGGAGTAGAATATTATGATCAGTCCTGTGTTCCGTGATTCACTGAATTCTTGTTGTTTTGATATGATGTGCATATGTATCTCTGGCGTCTTGAAGTGTGAACCAGTCTCATTACATTGTGACCAAGAGGTGCAAGGGCTGCGGGGTTTAATCTGGAACATACTGTAGCAAGTGTGGTAATAACTAAGAGGTGCAGTGGCCTTGAAGTGCGTGCTTTTTCTGAGGAGGAACTGTGGGCCCTGAGTACTCTCTGTCTGCCGCCACTTTCTCTTTGTGAATGAACTTCTACGCTGCCATCTCGCCCGGGTCCACCTGCAGTGTCCCTCCAGTCGGCAGAGTTGTTTGGTTAAAAGAAGGTAGAGTGACTTGGACTGGCCAAGTTATGGTTGGTCAGACAATGACTGGCCGAAATCTGGTGATGTACATAAAATAGGGTGTTCCAAGAGTGCTAGTTAAGTGCTACAACGAGAAATGCTTGTTGCGGTTCAATGCTAGGGACGAGACATGGTAGTTAGGACGATGAGGTGCTGGGGTCTGAATGCAACAAGTACAGGTATATGCTGCTTGTGTTTTCCTTGGGAACAATATTTCAGTCTGACAGTTCCTTTGATTCTCTGTTTATTGTCATTTGCACTTCTCCTCATTCAGCTTGTTTCATAATAATGATGTATGTGTGTAGGCGTGGACCCACACATATAGACATAAAAAGACGGAAGTATGAACAGACAAATACCCACATGAACACACATAGACTCATACATAGCTGAAGCAAAGTAAAGAAAGAGACAGTGACAGAGAGTGCTCCCGGTGAGCAAATTTGTAGCGTCCCCGCCGCCATCATTCACTGCCCCGTATGTGATAATCAAGCCTCTGCCTCAACTACCTCTTAAATACCACCACCCTCCCCCTCTCTCTCCCATTCTTGCACCCCACTGACTGACTCTGCTCTTTTTCTAATCCTTTGTTTGTCTGTTTTTTCCTTGCTGTTTCATTCTTTGCCTTTCCATTTCGTTGCTTTTACCTCTCTTGCTATTCCTTCTGTCATCTTTCCTTTCTATACTTTTTTTTTCCTCGACCTCTCATTCTCTTATATATATCTCTCTCTCTTATTTTCCACTCCCTACCTTTCCCTACTTCACCTTTACCTCCTGTCATTGGTTCCCTTGTCTCTCTTTCTGTTACTTTTTCTTCTACCACCCATCTCTCTCTTGCTTTTCCTTCCCTACCTTTCTCACCCCAACCTGTGCTCTCACCACTTTACCTTCCCTTGGTTCTACTTACCCAGTCTTGCTGTCTTGCCCCCCTCGTCCTAACTCCGTTGCCCTCGGTCTTTTCTCTTCTCTTTGCCACCTTTGCCCTTATCTTACCCTTTTGCCGCCCTACTCCCATACCTTTCCCTGAGCCAACCCTAACCTTCAATCTCTCACTATCTCTCAAGGCCGCATCCACAGTCGCTGCTTTTTGTTAAAATGATAACCAACGAAACTTTTTATTCCTCTGTTTCCGCCTTCAATGTCACCTTCGGTAGTAACGCTGGCGAGTGCACGAATCATTAAGATGAACATCATTAGAATGATTATCACTGAATTCTTAGTGATCTCCACACATCCCCGATGAAGCTTTCTAACCGGGATTCTTTCCCCTGAGATGCAAATAAACCAACAGAGGAAACGGCCCTCATGCAGTTCCTTCTGTATATAAGTCTAACACACAGCGCCATTACTTTCATTACCCACAAAATTAGCTCTTGGTCACTGCTTATCCCATGCCGCTGGCATTCAACCGTCTACGTTAACACCTTTATAAGGAGTTTCTTGTCACAAAAAAAAAAAAAAAATCGTTTAGCAGAAGCGAGAATAAAATATACATGTTGATGGAGGTAGCGTTAATTCCCTCAGTCATACACGTAAAGATCCTTCTGAACTGAAACAGACTGTCCAGAGGTTGCCAGTATAAAATAAGTCTCATTGTGCTAAAGGGGTTTTACTCCTAACACTACAATGTCGTACTGTTTATTATATTCCGACTATTTCTGGATGGCTATATTTATCTTGAAAAGAATCGCTGGGCCTCAGGGAGTTGCAACTATCTATGTTAATCCTTGCGCTACGATAGTGTGTTGTTCAATATATTCTCAGTACTCTCGTACGACTTTATTCAGCTCAGGAGAGACCTCTTGTACCGACGGGTTTACCCTACAGATTTCATTTTTCATATTCTGTCGTACGCTCAGTATCTCATGTCCTGTTTTTGCTGCATTAATTCTCTCTTCCTCATATTCGTTAGCTGTTTCTGTCCATCCTCCAAATTTAATTCTTATTTTTTTACAGTAGTCTATTGGCACAGCATCAAACGGATTTTGCTTCCCCGTCTATCCTTTCATGAGCTACCCCTTCTCTTGTTTTCATCATCATTCTGCCTCCACTTCTTTAGCTGTTTGAAATATTGTCCCTCCCACTCCCGCGTACGTCTCCAATGCAGTCTTCCTACCTGTATTTAGCTTGTGTGTGTGTGTGTGTGTGTGTGTGTGTGTGTGTGTGTGTGTGTGTGTGTGTGTGTGTGTGTGTGTGTGTGTGTGTGTGTGTGTGTGTGTTACCAGTGCAGATATACAGGTTAATATGCACACACATAACCTCACTCGCCCAATTCATTTTCCCTCTAACGGCAGCATACACTAACTTTTAAAGTACCTCTACTCTTACCCTCCTACCCTCCCACTCTGTTCTTCCTCCACCACCAACCACTGCTCTTTCCCTTTTCACTTAACCATAAGGTAACTTGTCTCTCCTCAACGTCTTCTTACTAACCTTTATCATTTCTTGCCCCATCACCGAACGATTCCACACAGGCGCCCCTCTTCCCCTATCAGAACCCCTTCTGTCCTCCTTCCTGTCTTAATTACACATGGTGCCTCCTGGTGATGCCTCAGGTAATTACAGAGCGGCACCCTCGTTCATATTCTGCGGTCAAGTCGTCTGTTCTTCTTTATATTCTTTTCACAACACCCTTTATTTTTTATGAAGGTTTCCACAGCTCTGAAAATTTAATTAAAGATAATGTACTGTATATTTAGTGGTAAGTGGGGGCGCTCACCATCCACTCACTCAATGTAGTGCCGCTTTGGGTGTCTGCTCTTTCCTCTCTTCCTTCCTTCCTCTGTTGTCTGTCTTTCCTTCATTCTTTCCTCTTCCTTCTGCCCACGGGTGACTCAACATTCCCTCTTCTCTCCTTCTTTCCTTCATTCTTTCCTCTTCCCTCTGCCTGTGGGTGACTCTACACTGAGTGACAAACCAAATGGTTTCCTGTACACCAGGAAACCATTTACTACCCTGGATGATACTTACATAATCAGATTAGAGTGCCTGGTGGTTTAGTGGGTAATTAAGGTGTTCCAGTTGGATTGAGCCGGTGCAAGTTTATATCCAAGGGGTGGTTGGGGTTTATTGCTCAAGTTATGCCACTCAGGACTGAGTGTGGCTGGTTACTCTCATCTTCAATGCCGGGACCAACTTGCCTAGCCCCGGGCTCCTACGCTCCTCTTGGGGCGACATAGGATTGGGTGATGGATGGATGGATAATATACATTTAGAGAACGTAGGTAACTATTTTGATGTACATTCAGGGACAAAAATTCGCCTAATACTTCATCTCTTCAACCCTTCACTTTCCTCTGCTTGTTAATGTTCTTAAGTTAAGAGGAATATATGTTTCACTGACCACAGACAATCCTCTTTCTTATGATGCGTCCAGACATGGGTGATTACTTGTGTACTGTAACTGATTACGATTATGATTACATGCTGTTTTCAAAATTACGATTACGATTACAAAAAATTGGATGTAATCAGTTACGATTGCATGATGTGTAATCATGATTACAATCATGATTTTGCATAAATAATACACAGCAACTCTAACTTCAGTTTACTCTGTATACAACCATGTAATCTTTCTTTTACATGAAGAAGGTAAAGGTATATATATATATATATATATATATATATATATATATATATACAGTCATACGAGAGAGAGAGAGAGAGAGAGAGAGAGAGAGAGATGATACCATGCATACAACACAGATATATATTGTTTTTTCCACAATATGCTATTAGACTTCAGCATCCACTTTTACTAGAGAGGCTGAGCATAACTACTAAATTTGGTTTTATTTGCATCTGAGGCCTTTTAAAAATTCTTCCTGTTTGACTAAAAGTTATTTATTGTAGCTCCACCTGATTCACTGAAAACAGGTCAGTCATCAGCAAATAGAATGGTAATCCCTCATCATCTGTGATAATTCTTTGTCATCCTTGTTCTCTGAGAACCAAGGTAATAACTTTGGAGAAAATATCACCTTGCTTTGCACGCGTATTTTTTTTATCGTTATCAAATGTTATGGCAGCAGTGACACATATATAGGTGTCTCAACTCCATTACATGCGATGAACTTTATCTACACTTTGACTCCAGCTGTTCTTATCTTCACCTTGCCTTGAACATTTTTTTTTTTAGTTTGCACCTTGTCTAGAATTGTTTTTTCTGCGTCTTGTCTTGAAAATGGTTATTATCAACACCTTGCCTTGAATTGTTTTTACACCTTGCCTCGAACTGTTATGATCAACATTTTAACTCGATTTGTTATTACCAACGCTTTGCCTCGATTTGTTATTATCAACATTTTAATTCGAATTGTTATTATCAACACTTTGCTTCAAATTATTCTTTTCTACAGCTTGCCTCGAATTATTTTAATCATTGCTGCACCTTCCAGTGAGTCTACTGCATGTCTATTAATCAGTAAATATCATGTACACAAGTGTCCTAAACACTGATGCATTCGTAGTTACGTACTTTAAAAAAAAAAACTAGAAAATGTCTCTGTTGTACAGTAATCACTGTACACTCCTGCTTTTTTTCATGCCTAATCAGTAATTATTACTTATATGTTCTGACGTACCTGATTTGCAACGATAAGCGTGAAAATGACTAGCCACTCGCACAGAGGGAAGACATGTCGGCCGGCATATGCTATTTAAAAACACATAAGTCCTAGAGATAGGTTACCCTAAAATAAGATGTGGGTATCTCACTTGAAACAAGCAAGTCCTGGAGATAGCTTACCCTAAAACAAATTGTGGGCATCTCACTTGAAACAAGCAAGTTTGTCAAAACGTGATGTACTGATTTTCATTCACTGGCTTCATAACATATGCATTAGACTGAATAAGAATGCAAAGATCAGAAAGATATCCAAATGTGTTTGCTGAAGAATGTTTCTTATAAGAAGTTTGAAGAAAATCATTTGAGAATTAAATACTATCCAGAAAAAACATTAACCACCTTAGTATGACGTCAGGCCATATTCATTTTATTCTTGCTAGCTCGGCTTGTTTTATTCAGCTGAGGAGAGACACCTAGTTTGTGAATGGGTTAGTTAGACAATTGCCATTAACTCCTTCAGTACTATGACGATTGTTTTTTATTCCTGCTGTGACGACGATTATGTCTGAGTTAAAATAGACACTTTCTGTTCTTACGCTAGAGCCGATTATATTATGCACGTAGCTTTACAGTTCGTTAATATTCTATGGCCCTTATTTTAGTCGGTTAAGTAAGCTCCCTAACACCTTTTCCTAAGCGATTTTTATGCTTATTGTATCCTACTATCCTCCTCCGTGTAATGTAAATCCTTCTAATGTCGCTAGGGAGCCTCCTTACCCTACCAGAATACGAACCCTTTATGCTAACACTTGTTATTATGATGTATTTAGGGAACTGATTCTGTAGTACTGTACAATACTTCTGCAACCCCCCCCCTTTCTCTCTCTCTCCCTCTTTATATATATATATATATATATATATATATATATATATATATATATATATATATATATATATATATATATGCCTTGTAGTGAGAGGTGAAGGCCTGCTGGATCAGCGCAGCCTCGGCACGAAACTAAACCAGCTGCTGCCTTCCCCCCTATGTCTGTCTGTCTGTCTGTCCGTCTCCTTGCATAGCCTGATTTAGTATCTCGAAATGTCACCGAGTTTCAGATGAAATAAATGTTTTCTTTTTTTTTTTCTTTTTTTTTTCTTTTTTAACTCGTGGGGAGTGATATTATTACACCGGCCCTCACGATAGAGCTGCAGGCGTTAAGCTTCACTGGTATTTATTACCTCCGCCAAGGAGGCTATTTTTTGCCTGCGTTGGTTTGTTTGTCTGTTTCTCTGTTAGCAGGATTACTGAAAAAGTTATGAACGGATTTTTTTTTTTTTTTTGGGGGGGGGGGCGTATTGCCCACGGAACAATCCATTTTATGGCGGTGATCCGGATCATCGTCCAGATCCAGGAATTTTTTAAGAATTTTCTACCACTGCGGAATAGTGGCAGTTGCAACATATTAGCTTCTAACTCGATAAATAATGCCTACAATGCTTGCACAAAAATTACGTGATAACATCTTCATAAGATCTACCTCACACTCCACCTTGGCGGAGGTTTGGAATCTCGGATTGTTCTTCGTTCTGCCAGTTATGGTATAATTAAAATAATGCACAAGGTTTTAACCCGATGTGGACTAGACTTGATGGAAAGATTGAGGATCTTTCCAGGTGGTGACCTTTATGAGAAAAATAGGTCAAAGATCAAGGTCACACGGGCAGGTCAATTTAACAGACTTCTTCCAACTTAAACCAACTGGATGGATGGCTTGAGGGTAAGGCTAGGATAATAAAGTGGCTCGGTTTGAGAACAATCAGATGATTTTGACCTTGTAACTCATGCAGGTTTTATTTCATTTGGACCTAACTTAGTGGAGATGATGAGGCCCAGGTAAGGACAGAAGAGACTGAATCTTGAGAACAATAGGTTCAAAGCCAAGATCACTGGGAAAGGACAAGTGAAAAAGTTTTCATCCAATTTGGACTAAACTTACTGGAAATAATGAGGGCGTGGCAAAGATAAAGTACCGTAATTTGAGAACACTCGGTCTAAAGTCAAGGTCATTGGGTTAAGTCAAATATATGACCAGTTGCAGGGCGGGTACTGCCAAGGCCGTCTTGTAATACAGGCCTAGGACAGACTGATGACGCCACAGGCGGTGGCCACATATTCCCTCTGCCTTTGCCTCTCTCATGCGTACACATTTAATATTTGCTTACTTATGTATGGCCATTATTATTTATTTTTTATTATTAGTGGTAATACAAATATTAACTATTTATTATGATAAACATTAAAAATTACACTGTTCCCGAACTTAAGGCCTAAAACATTGTAATGAATAGATGTGTTCAGATGCAAATTTTATCAGATATTAGGATACCTGTCTGTGTAAAGATTATATATCACTGTACAAACTGAAAATAACTGTTTTACTTGCACGGTAAAATAATACACACAAATCCGGGTTGACAACAACGTCGGTGGCCCACCTTTTGTCCACCTGGATTTTAAATAAAACCCACTAGAATAAACCCAATATTATGTCCACTTGACTGTTTTTAACGTATCTATTAACATAAAATCTACATGAATTCCCGAGGAATTTGAAAAATAAGGTATAAATAACCTACACACAGGTAAAAAACTGAATTGCTGAAGAAAGCAGAAACATTACACCAAAAGAAGAAAATATAGACACTACAGTATATGTATATAACCAACCAATACTGTATAGATTAAGCTTCTGACTACCATTGCATTGCATCGCATATATAATGTGCTTTTTTTCTTAGGCTAGGTATAGGTAAATATAGCTATATATATAATTATATAAGCATATTGATATATAACTATATTCCAATCATCGGTAATGTTTTTTTTCTCTCTCCTCTCCTTGTTAGGTAAGGTCATATTAGTTTATCATCCATCTAACAGCTTCCACCATAAAACAGTGCAACAACTTTACCTAACTGTAATGGGGACTAAATTAGTTTTATACAAAACAATGGATATTAGTTTAGAGACTTGACCAACAGCAATTTTACCGAACTGATATTTGTCATTTAAATAATACGTTTCTTGTATCATATTTTCATTTCTATTTATGCTCTAACCAGCCTAACTCTCTTTTTAAGTCCCTCTCTTCAAACTATAGGAAACATGAGCATCAATCAAATAGACCCCGGCCTGGCTAAAATTCATATTTAGCTAACAGTTCTTGTCATTTTATAGGCATAAGATTTAGGCAAAGGCATTACATTTCGCTTTGGGCAGACCTATACACATTTCTCCTTGGCCTAGGCTAGGCCTATGAACATTTTTGCTGGCCTGGGCTTGGCCTATGCATATTTTTCTTGGCATGGGCAAGGCCTATACGTTTCTTCCTGCCTAGACAAGGCCCATAAATGCTTTTTTTTTTTTTTAATGCGATGAAGAAGGAACCAAAGGCTTGGCCTGGGCTGGGCTCATAAAGGTTTCTTCTTATCCTAGGCTAGGCCTATACTTGTCGGTTGATATCCTTGTTACCTAGATATTTCTCTGAATACATAGAATTAAAAGAATAAATCAAGCTACCATTGAGTAGCCTAGGTTATTTTGCATGGAATGAAGTAAGGCATCAGTAACCAAATTAACATCTCAATACGACTGTGATCCACCAAAATATATTATGCACAGTTAGTAAAGAACACTAAGAAACTTTGGCTGTGTTGTAATTTCGGTTCCTAACGTATTTACGAAAACTACTGTAACCTAAAAGATATCCACTGTTGACAGTCTGATACCTCTAATTTCTCATTTAAAATGCTTTCAGTAACAGCAATGATGCTTCCCATGCATTCTAGTATGGCAATACATATTTATTAATACGTGTATGGCTTACCGTGAACGAAATCCAGATGGGAGAGAGGAAAAATTTGAAATAAGTGGGTGAATTGTAGGCGTGCCTCACTGCTGATAACGCGGCGGGCGAGCTGGCGGAATAATACAATGGCTTCCGATTGTGACGTCACAGTCAGATATTGGCGGGAGACCCGGGCCTGTTCAAATCAAGACGGCCTTGGTACTGCACCCTCTGAGTAAGCCTGGTTATTATTTAAGTGAGAATATTCACACCATATCTTGAAAATCCTACATATTATTTTGAAAACCTATACATATTATGGAATCTCATTATAATACTTTACAACCATTAATATATGATGTAAAATCTTTAAACATATTATATTTTGAAAATCTATTATACTGTATATATCTAATACTGTGTGTGTGTGTGTGTGTGTGTGTGTGTGTATTCTAGATGCACGGCTGAGGTTTTTGCCAAGGAAAACGAAACTATGAAGAGAGGTAGGCCTCCACATTGATCAACTTTCAGGCTGGGGGAACCCGAACACCCCTATGTTCAGCCGGATCAAGGAGGGGGGGAGGGGGTCAGTCCAGCCTTGCCATAAATATGAAAAAGATTACTGGACTATGTGGTGTAGGTGGGAGGATGGTGTAAGTGGGCTGTGGTGTAGGTGGGAGGATGGTGTAAGAGGGAGGATGGTGTAAGTGCGTGTGTGGTGTAGGTGGGAGGATGGTGTAAATGGGTGTGTTGTGTAGGTGGGTGGATGGTGTAAGTGGGCTGTGATGTAGGTGGAAGGATGGTGTAAGTGGGTGTGTGGTGTAGGTGGGAGGATGGTGTAAGTGGGCTGTGGTGTAGGTGGGAGGATGGTGTAAGTGGGCTGTGGTGTAGGTGGGGGGATGGTGTAACCGATACCACTGAAGTGAATAAAATCATAACAATATAAGCAAGAAGGAGCTCGCACAGTATGCACTACTCATGCAACCATCAGCTGGTCAAAGGTTATATATTTGCCTTGTGACCTTGACCTTCACAAATTGCTCTAAAAATCGAATCCGTTCATCTTTGCCTACACCCAAACCATCCCGCAAAGTTTGGTCGAAATCTGATGGAAACTGTTGACCTTACTATGTGACCTTGGCTCCTGACCTTTCCCTGTGATCTTGACATTTCACTGACTGTTTTAAAAATCTTTATCTTGATAGGTCACTGACTGTTTTAAAAATCTCATCTTGATATTTCACTGTGTTAAAAATCTAAATCCTTTGTTCTCAGCTTACCCTGAACCCTTCCAGAACGTTCGATCTAAATAGGATAAAATCTTTAAGTTAACCTTTTCATGTGACCTTGACCTTTGACTTATATTATTTAAAAAATTACATGTCAAAGCCATTGTTGACCCTCAGCCCTTCTACCAAGTTTGGCTCAAATCAGATTAAAAGTGTTTTAGTAATTTCGTTCACACACAGACACACCTGCCGCTTGACCCTGTCACCTTGATTTTTTACTGATTGTTCTCAAAATTAACTCACTTCCTTCTTGCCTCAACTTGAATCATTTAACTAAGTTTCGTCTCAATCTGACGAAAGCTGTATAAGTTGACCTAGCTAGGTCACTCTTTGGCGTATTCATTTGACCTTGAACTTTGACCAGTTGTTTTCAAAAATAGTAGGTTTCTTCATTGGCAATCCCTCGACTCCTCCAGCAAGTTTGGTTAAAATACGACGAAAACTTTTCGAGTTATTTACACACACACACACACACACACACACACATACACACACACACACACACACACACACACACACACACACACACACACACACACACACACACACACACGTGCGAGCGCGATGGAGTAGATCATACTAACCGCCGGCGCTGTATTAGAATGTTGCAAAAAATCGCCTCCAGACGATAGCAATGGAAAGAATGGAAGACGAGGAAAAGAGATGTACGAGTATGTCATGGAAAGTGTCCAGCCTTTACAGCTGCATCATTCCTATCATTCCTAGTGATGATAGAGGTATCGATTTGATGGCAGTGGTAGTGATGATAACAGTAGCGATGATGATGGTAGTGATGATTGTTACAGTGGTGATAGTGGTTGTGTTGACAGTGGTAGTATGATTTTTTAGACCTAAACAACTAAACACAGTGTAGACCTCCACCCATACCAGGTTTTAGGCAGAGTTTGACACCTTCCCCCCCCCCCACCTAGAGCGCGCCCCCACACTTAAATTACGACCTTAAAGTCTACGCAGAAAAAAAAAAAAAAAAACGCATAGCGCTATACCTCCATATGGATCCGGTTTTAGGCTGGGCTGGGAAACTTCAGGGTCCATGGGACCATGGGGACCATGGGCTGGGGACTGGAGGGCGTCCCCAGGTTCCTGGGCAATGCTTGTATGCACAGCCATTATTTTTTTGGCAGCACTTGGTGCTGGTGTATACATATATATATAAATATATGGACCCTCTGTGGTACAGTGGTATAGTGTACGTTTTCGTACACTGAAGAATGAGGGTTCGGGCTCCGCCAGGGTAATAAACTTTGGGAACATTCTTCAGTCCAACTACTGCATTGGCGGACACAAGGGATGCTGTGGTTGAACCAGTGTCGCGTACTATAAAGTATGCTTGCACCCAGTCGGCTTGCGCGGGCCGATTACACTTGGTCCACAGACTACACACACATCCAAAGCCAACACTACAGTTACACTTACAAGCATTTCTCACCCTACATACAATCTCCACTAGACAGCCTAAACCACTTGGTAGAGATACATGGGCTGTATCGTCCCCACTTCGGTCGGGATAGGCCAGTCCTGCAGTGAACACACAAACGGCTGATGAGATGAGATTATATATATATATATATATATATATATATATATATATATATATATATATATATATATATATATATATATATATATATGGAGCCTCTATGGTAGAGTGTGCATTTTCATATAAGGGAGAACGAGGGTTCGTGCCCTGCCAGGGTAATAAACTTTGCGAGTGTTCTTCCGGCCACATACTGCTTTAGCGGACATAAGGGGTGCTGTGGTTGAACCAGTCACGTACAGTAAAGTATGCTTGCACCCAGTCAGCTTGCGCGGGCCGATTACCCTTGGTTCACGGACTACACACACACATCCAAAGCCACTCCATCACTACAATCACACTTACAAGCTCTTCTTACCCTACAATCTCTACCAGACAGCCTAAGCCACTTGGTAGAGATACAAAGGCTGTATCGTCCCCACTTCTGTCGGGATAGGCCGGTCCTGCAGTGGACATTCAAACGGCTGATGAGATGAGATGACATTCATACATACACACATACATATATATATATATATATATATATATATATATATATATATATATATATATATATATATAGTAAGTGGTGGCGACCATCATCCACTCACTTGATGTAGTGCTGCCTACTTCTTCCTTAGTCTTTATCATTCTTTTTCTGTGCGTACCCTCCTCTCTTCCTATTTCTCCCATCTTTCCTGTCACTTCTTATTGCTTGTCTTTCCATTACAGGTGGCTTTACATTGAGTGACAAGCCAAATGGTTTCCTGTAAGTCAAGAAACCATTTACAACTCTGGGTGGTAATCATATAACCAAACCATACGTGCTCCCTACGTGTCAGCAAGTGGGTTGGTGAAGGGTTAGTGCCCCTCCCCGTAAAACAAATAACTCAAAGTCAAATGGCCACCCCTTACGGGATTATGGCGTCTGGCAATATATATAACAAATAAGACATCTGCTGGTGATCTATGGCATCACAATATCCAGAACAGTACTGTAATAAAAGGAAGGAAAACAGTAATAAACATCTTGCATCACAGATTTTCGGACTATCTCAGGCTATCATCAGGCAGAGTTTATGTTGTATGTCGTCATCATGACAATTAATTAAAATTTATTATGAGGGATATTATTACAGTATATCGTTGTTTTGAAGCAATTTATTTTTATTTTTATAATTTATTTTGCTTCTAAAAATAAATTAGTATGTACAGATATACAGTCAGACCTCCATATATATATATATATATATATATATATATATATATATATATATATATATATATATATATATATATATATATATATATATATATATATATATATATATATATATATATATATGGAAATATATTTATTTTTTATGCCTTTATATGATTTTTTTTTTCCAAGAAAAGAAAAAACTTACTTATATCTTGTTTATGTAGAATGGGATAAGGGGCGACGTGGTAAAACTCTGTAAGTACTGTATATTTTGGAGAGCCTTTAAACGTCTTTTGAAAACCGTTTATACATTTCATAACTCCTCTCCGAGGGACGACAGGGACGAAGTGAGTAATGGAGGTTGACCAAGGGAAAGAGGGGAGGGAAGGAGAAGGTGGAAGGAGACAGGGGAGGGGAGGGAGAGGAGGTCCCTTAGGTCTGATATGCGTGAAGGGGTATAGGAGGGACGAGGGGAGACGTTTCAAGGGGGAATGGGGAGGAGGTGTGGAAGGAGGAGTGGCTGGAGTGGAGAGAAGAGGGGGAGGGGCTGGAGAGGAAAGAGGAGAGGAAAGGAGATGCGGAGGAGGAAAGGAGAGAGGGATGTTGAGGCCTGTAATGCTGGAATCTTGTACTTTCAGACGATCCCGGTGAATGGCTGGAGTGGTCAGGAAAGAGAGAGAGAGAGAGGAAGAAAGGAAAAAGTGGAAGAAAGGAAAGAGGGAGTGGAAGAAAAGAAAAGAATGGGTGAAAGAAAGAGGGGGTGGAAGGAAAGGGAAGAATGGGTGAGTGGAAGGGAAAGAAAGACACAGGAAGGAAAGAGTGGAAGGAAGGGAAAGAAAAACACAGGAAGGAGAGAGAGAGGAAGGAAGAGAAAGAAGGACACATTAAGGACAGAGTGGAAGGAAGGGAAAGAAAGTCACAGGAAGGAGAGAGTGGAAGGAAGGGAAAGAAAGACACAGGGAGGAAAAAGTGGAAAAAAAGGAAAGAAAGACACAGGAAGGAAAGAGTGGAAGGAAGGGAAAGAAAGACAGGAAGGAGAGAGTAGAACGAATGGGAGGAAGAAAAGGAAGGAATAAAAGAAAGAAATGGAGACTGTAGTAAGATGAATAAAACAAAACTGAGGAAGTATTAATGACCCGGAAAGGAGAAAAGAAAGACGACAAAGTAGAAAGCTTTGTGATCAGGTAAAGGGAGTAACAGGAGACGGATTGGAAGAAATGTAAAATGACAACAGTTGAGGAAGTGGGAAAGGAAGACTAAAAGAGGGAAAGGGAAGGAAAGCAGAAACGAAGGTAGTACTGACGGTAGGGAAAGGAAAAGAGACGACGATAAAGAAGAAACAAGATCCGAGAAAGTAATGGAAGAACCAGGTTAGACGGAGGGTATGATAGAAGGAATTTGGCATATCATGTTGACAAGAGTGGTTGGGTTATCCTGCGACTGCGTATAAAGTTCAGTCGCGATAAAGGTCATATGCTGTTAGCATCGATTTGAATGAATAAGTGACGACTAGAATTTTTTCTTGCATATAAGGGTGTAGGCTGCTTATTTATCCTTAAATGTTCTGGACTTTGGTAACCTAGCCTTGGGTGTTTACATTTCACATCGGCAAGGATGGGACTGGTTGTTATCGCCACCTCCTGTTACCTAATATGAAATCTAGGATTTCAAGTCGTGAGGTATAGTTTCGTACAGCCAAAGGTCAACTGGACACACAGTTTAGTCTTTATTGCGTAAATTATATGTGTACAGAGGTACGACTAGTCCTTATATCTAAACAATGAAACACTAGTGGAGGCGGTTGTGAGGCATCCTCCTCCTCCTGGTACAGTGCGAGGTGAATGTGGATGCAGTTCATTAGTGACATTTGCCACAGCAGGATGTTTACAAAGCATATCCTGCTCTATAACAGATGGTATCACTCTACGGCTTCTGCTGCAGGAGGAATCATGTGGTGTCTCCAACCCATTCATGCCACATTTGTAGGTGGACCTGCATATTCTCTAGCACATGATTGCTGCTACAGGTAATTGTTAGTATCCTCATACAGTTTTAGCTTTTTGTTGAAACATGTATATACCCACTCGGATTCGACACTGATATTCTGGGCAGCTACATACATCTCCCAGAGCAGCAATATGGAGGTAATTAGGTCTTCTGAAGAAGGTGTGACGAACGGTTCAGCAGGGCTTGAAATGTGGCTATGAGGGATGTCAGCTGATTTGGTGGAGGCTGCTGTATACTGTAGAGAGCACAGCTGCACTGAATGGTAAGTTAAGTTCTGGGCAGTTCAACCACCTTTATGGCCATTCCCAGGAGATTCTGGAAAATGTCTTGGGTACTGCTAAAAGCTTTCACGTTCTGGGATGCGCGTTTATTTAGGGAAGCTGCTGTCATCCGGAAAGTTTGCTGGAGCCATTCTTCTTCTTGCATCTTCTTCAGTATGCTCAGTACTGTAGTTACTTGAGAAGGAACTAGGAGGGTGTATTTGCCTTGGAATTCTGGAGGGAGAACTGGTGTCAGCAGGAAGTTTGACTGGTCCCATCTGCAGCAGGGGACTGAGTGAGAGGACTTGTGGAATGGGCAGAAGGCTTTTGTGTAATAACAGGATATCTAATGATTTCTGATTGCCCTTACTATTGCCCTGCCGTATAAGAGGGTAGAGAAGGTTGCTGCCAATTGGATCGATGTTATCTTGAACACTTGGTTTGAAGTTGGGTCTTAATCTTGGGCAAATCCTCCAAAAGCTCCGTTTAATCTAAACGTATAGCTAGATCCTGTTCCACTCCGGAGTTCACGCTTCACTCTTCTTCTAGAACTGCTTCCTTTTTTTCTTCAGTATAATGCAAAACAGGAAGAAAGACAAATATATGGTAAACGTGCGTACTACATCCAGATCCCCACCACAGCGACGCACACACACACACACACACACACACACACACACACACACACACACACACACACACACACATTCAATCCTTACTGCAGACATTTTTTTTCCTTTGCACGGTCGTTTGTTAATGGAATGGTTAGTGAGCAATGTAGTAAATAGTTTCATTGGCAAAGATCAGGCCGAGCCCCGTTTTATTCGATGGGTAAAGTATTTCAGCGAATTGGGAGCCGCCAAAAGCTTTCAGAGAAGGTAAATCCGCGTTGCATTTTGTCGCGCACAGGAGTAAGGGTAGGGTTGGGATGGGGGGACAGGGAGGGGGGGATGGGTGATGAAGAGGAATGATGGAGGGTGAAATAGGAGAGAGAGAGAGAGAGAGAGAGATAGAGAGAGAGCAGTAGATTGAATGCGTGCGTGAGTGATACAGATTAAATATGAGTTGGTTTTGTTTGTGCGTGTGTGTATGAGAGAGAGAGAGAGAGAGAGAGAGAGAGAGAGAGAGAGAGAGAGGCATACAATAAGGAGCCGAATGAGAGGGCAGCAGAAATATGTAAGAATAAATGACATGAGGAAAAAAGTAGAACAAGTCGAACAGACTGGAGAAATGCGAGGGAAATGTGAGTGGTGATGAAGACTAAACCAATAACCCATTGTACTGTACATCGGCAAAATTTAGGAAGGGGGGAAATGAGGATGAGAGAGAAACGAGGCAGCCGTAATGAGAAGAGGTGAGGGTGTGTGCGAGAGAGAGGATGAATGAGTGGGCAATGTGAGGAAATGACTGGTGGAAGTGAAGAAAGTAGAAGGGATATGATGAGAGAAAACAGCTTGGGAAAAAGTGAGAAATGAAGTGAGAGGGATGAAGAGATGAGGAGTGAGGAAGTGAGAAACAGTGGAGAAAGGAACAGGCGAGAGGGGTGGAAAGAGGCGTGAGGGGATAAATAAGGGTGAGGAAATGACCAGGGGTGAAGGCTATGGAGATAAATAAGGAAGAGAGATGAGGAAATGGACAGCTAAGAGGGGCAAAGAAGTGAGAAAGGGTATGGGTAAGGAATTAAACAGGCCAGAGGAATGAGAAAATTAGCAAGTTAGAGGAATGAGGAAATTAACATGCGGGAGATGTGGTTACGCATAGGAAAGCTTATGAGTGAGATGAAGAGGTGGGAGAGGTAAGGAAAATGAGCAGGGATAAAGAGTGAGGGGAGAACAAGGTGTGCGCTGTGAGAAAATGACCACGAGTGAGGGACTGAGAAATGATCAGGGGTGAGGGATGATGAAATGAGGAGGACAGAGGGGTGAGGAGGAGAGAAGGGAGGAAGGTTAGGAAATCAGTAAAGAAACGGAAGGGTGAAGGAAATGAGTAGGGACAGGATGAGGGTGGGAAAGGACAGTGGAACAAGGGGGGAGGGAGTAGGTAGGGCTGGAGGGGGGAAGGGGTGAATGGGGGGAGGGGAGGGGAGGGACATGAAGCAAGCAACCCCCCCCCGCCCCCCGCTGAAATCAATGCCCGCTTGATCTCCGGCGTGAGGGGGAGGACTCATCACCACACACACACACACACACACACACACACACACACACACACACATTTCCTCGCTTCGCCATTCAGGTGTGAGTATGGTGAAGGAGAAGAGAAAATCAGTGGTGGGGAAATGAGTTAGGAGAAATATGAGTAAGGTGAGGAAATGAGTGGTAGGTAAGTGAGCGGTGAGATGTACGGTGAAGGAATGGGACATGAGGAAATTAGTGGGGTTAGGAAATGAGTGGGTGAAGAAATGAAAGGCGAGGAAATGAGACTTGAGGAAATACCTGGCGAGGAAGTGAACAGAGAAAGGAAGTGAGTGATGAAAGAGTGATGTGAGGAACCGAGTGGAGTGAGTATATGATTGGGAGGAAGAAATGACTACGGTGAGGAAATGAACTTGTGAGGAAATGAGTTGGGTGAGGAAATGTGTGTATTGAGGATGTAAGTCGGTTGGGAAAATGAGTGGGATGAGGAAATGAGTATAGTAAGGAAATGAATGGTGTGAGGAAATGAGTGGTGTGAGGAAATGAGTGGTATGAGGAAATGAGCAGGGTGAGGAAATGAGTATAGTAAGGAAATGAATGGTGTGAGGAAGTGAACAGGGTGAAGAAATGAGTGTGGTAAGGATATGAGGGATGATGATATGATTGTGGAAATGAGTGGACTGAAAAAATAAGTGTGGTAAGGAAATGGGCAGGGTGAGGAAATGAGTTGGGTGAGGATATGATTGTGGTGTGGAAATGAATGTGGTGAGGAAAGAAATGGGATCAAGACATGAGTACGGTGAGGTAATTAGTGGGGCGAGGAAGTGACTGGAATAAGGAAATGAGTGGGTGGAAAATGACTTTGGTGGGGAAATGAGTGGGGTGGTGAAATGAACATGTAGGGAGAGCAAGGGGTTAGGAAAATGTCTTGCTTAGGTGATATGTGGAATGAGAAAATGAGTGGAGATGGAGTGGGACGCTTGAAAATTCATGCAGTAAGGATATGAACTTGGTGAGGAAATGAGTGGTTGGGAAACTGAATAGAGAGAGAGAGAGAGAGAGAGAGAGAGACTAAAGGACATCAGGGACAAACATGTTTCAACCTCACACCAGTATTCATTAATATTCTCCTAATATATCCTGAACCAGATAATGTATTGCCATCACCCGAGGCCAAACACACCCCTGTAAGTGTACAGTGGCAGTCAACAGTTCTTTTACAAGTCTGAAGGTTCTGGATTCAGGGAACGAGATTCATATACCCATGAGTCATCGTTGGCAAGATAGCGTTATATTTTGAGAACTTCGAGAGGGCGTAATGAACTACTGACCTAGATTGTACCCCTCTATTACCTTATCCAGTCCATCTCTACCACATCATCTTTATCTGGTTCAGGGACACTGAGTCTCTAACACACCTGTGGTCAGTGCCCTGCCATAACCGAGGTTTGTTTTTGAAAGTGAGATAAAGGTTGAAAAATACAGAATTTACCCAAGTCTCTTGTGTCCCTTTTTTCCCCCCTACAAGTTATATAAATAAATAAATAAATAATACAGTATATATATATATATATATATATATATATATATATATATAAATATATATATATATATCTCTATCTATCTATCTATCTCTCTATCTATATATATATGTATATATATATATATATATATATATATATATATATATATACATATATATATATAGATATGATAGAGAGACACAAAATATATATATATATATATATATATATATATGGAGAGAGAGAGAGAGAGAGAGAGAGATAATGTGGCGATGTGTGGTGGCAGGGGGAGGTGTGGTAGTATGAGGTTGAGTGCTGTAGTGTGTGTGATGTGGTAGTGTGAGATGTGACGGTGTGAAGTGTGTCGGTATGAGGTAATAGAATGTGTGCTATATGATGGCAGTGGGGTGTGGTAGAGTGTGGTGTGGTACTGTCTGACGTGGCAGTATGAGGTGTATTAAAATGTACTGTATGTGTGTGATGCGTGGAAATATGTAGTGTGAATGTGTGGTGAAGTAGTGAATTGTATAACAGAGTGTGTTGTGGCAGTGTGAGGTGAGTGTAAAATGTGACGGTGTATGGTGTACGTGAATTGCCGAAGGGGTACCTACTGCACAAGGGTTTTGTTTTTTCACTAATGTTTTGTATATTCATTCATTCTCTCTCTCTCTCTCTCTCTCTCTCTCTCTCTCTGAGAGAGAGAGAGAGAGAGAGAGAGAGAGAGAGAGGGATAGATAGATAGATAGATAGATAGATATGAGGATGCAAAAACGTGCAATAAGTTAAGCACACGTATTTCAATCGCAAGCATTGCCTATATTTTCATATTTTGCAGAAGTATAACGCTGAATTAATTAAAATGGAGATCTTTTTATCGATGTTTAATCTGGCCTGGCATTTGGTGACAGGTTTTTATTATAGAATAAAAGACCGTCTTAACCATGATTACCATCGTCATTACCACCATCATAACTATTGTTACTCCAACTTATGGTAATACTGACTGCCAACATTGTTACAAATAGATATCAAGCATTGATACGTTCCAGACTCGTGAGTTTGACCTTTACTTCAACCTTTGACCTTATTGTTCATTAGTTCATCGAAAAATCTGACATCTCTATTCATTACTGGTAGTGACAAAAGGAGCCAGAAAAACTATTCATTCATACAGGCTTTTTGTCACGCACAGAGGCAGCTACAGACACATCATAGGGAATTAGTTTATAGAAGTACGAATATATGCTGTAAGTGGCAAAAACCAGTAAAGGATAGTACGCTTATGGAGTTAGAGGCATTGATGATAGAAGCTGAAACGGGAGTTCCTTCATCACTGGTATATAAATCTTGTCTGTTCGTGATGTCCATGACTATCACGGCAAGAGCCGTGACGTGACAGGTTAGCAGATCCTGGAGACATGTGCCTGCATGTAGACAGGTGACATCCTAGTAGAAACCTCACGACGGGTGGTAGAAGTAGCGTATGTTCTTGGTTGTGCCAGAGAGATTTGCGACTTAGGTCAACTTCCAGTGAGAACTATGGGATATCTTCGTGGTGCACAACCTTCACATGAGGTATGTAGAACATATGGAGATCTTGATGCTGTCATTTTTGCTTACTGAGGATTGCTATGTTAGAGCGGAGCACAATAGATGAGGATTCTTATTCTAATCTAAACTACAATTACTGGATTATTACGTCTCGCTAATACTGACAGGGCCACTTCAGGGATCATAATTATAAAGCTCACGGAAGCACTAAGCCATTTACTATGCTCTAATTACCGTATTTGCAAAGTCGCTGCAAGCGGTGTCGGCAGATGACTGGGTCAATTAGTAAGGTTTATTTTGCCTGGGGGACACTGACCCGGTCGCTGTTTTGCGCCATCTGATACTCACACTTTCAGTGAGCTAGAATAGGCTATAAATCCTAACTCTGACCCCTGTGTTGATCTCTTGTTATTGAATTTTAACGTCGAGCTGTTTCCTTTGACTTACTTCGCGTATTAACTGCTCCCTTTTCTTTTGTCTAGAGTACAAGGGTGTTGGGAATCTTGATAGTTTTATTTCGTGTCTCAAAGTATACGTGTGACTACGGCAGCAGTCAGACGAGGAAGCATGAAATAATGTCAGATTCAGCCAGCCCCATGAAAGGTCATGTGATATAAATTCAGGCGTCGTTGGACTTGGGACCAACCACCTAGAATACTGCTCGATAAAATCTTCATAATTTTTCTGCTACCTCTTCTTCCAGCTTTCTTGTCATGGCTCTCCTCATTCGCATTACTCCAGCTTGGATCTTTCCTAAGGTGCAGCTAGTGTAACTTTTCAGCTTTGGATCACAACATCAGGTGAAGTACACGGCTCAGGCGTGTTTCCGTGAGAATGAAAGTCAAGATTTCTTGATTTTACAGTACTTGACGTGACATGACGATCAATCCGTTGGAGTGATTGATTAAAGCAAAGGCAAGTCGACAAATCTTGGCAGAAGTCAGGTTAGCTTTAGAGGACACTTTGATTTCTACCTGACGTATCAGTTATAAAAAAAAACAAAAAAAAAAAACAAGTGTTTTGTACTGTGTATTATGTAACTTTTTTCTTACGTCTCTTGTGACTTTAAAGCTACATAGTATTACACTATGGCGTTACCAACACAGCGACGTCAATCGAAAACTTGACTGACATTCAAAATAACCCTGACCTTTATGTCTCATTATACTTCCTCATTCTCCGTATTTCCCCTACTCATTCTCTTTATTTCCCTTCCTCATTGTCCTTATTTCCCTGCATCATTCCCCTCATATCCCTTCCTTATTCTCCTCATATACCTTCCTCATTCTCCTCATATCCCTTCCTCATACTCTTTATTTCACCTTCCTCATACTCCTTATTTCCGTTCCTCATACTCCCCATTCGCGTCTTCACCGTAACATCCTAATATCCTCTCCTTACACGGTATTCCTTCTCTTTGATGTTGCATTATTTACCTCCCTTTAGGATAACTGTAGCGTGGACGAGGAAAGGAAGACATGAAGAGATGAGGGGTGGAAAAAGGAGAGGGGGACGAGAAGTGTGAGTAGTGGAGAGAAACGAAAAGAGGAAGGAAAGAAAGGAATATGGGAGAGGAAGAGATGCGAGGAGGAAAAGTACTGGGAGGCTAAGGGACACGGAGAGTAGTGAGCTAATGTAGAGGGGAAGGGATGGAGTATAAGGGAGTGAAAGTGGGTAAGGAAAAGGGAAGGGTGTGGGATACAGGGATGAGGTAGGGTGTGGGGGAAAGGGAAAGGGTGGGATATTGGGATGAGAAAGTGCTTTGGGTAGAGGGGGAAGAATTGCAACATAGGTAGATGAAAACGAGGAAGGAAAAGGGAAGATAGTGGGGTACAGGGAGTGAGGAGGGAGGAAGAGGGAGACAGGGAGGGGAGAGGATGAAGGGACGGGGAATGGGAAAAGAGAAAGAAGCAGTCGTCATACTCACTATCACTGACATCTTCTCACCCTGTTTCACTGCGCATTCCCTTCTCTGCTTGCGCCTCCCTCCCTCCCTTTGTTCCTCTCTCCCTCCCTCCTTCCCTTGCTCGTGTGTTCCTCCCTCCCTCCCTTGCTCGTGCTTCATGCTTCCATTGTAGCTTGTCCTTCGTTGCTTGTGCCTACTTCCTTCCATGCTTGTGCCTGCCTGCTTCCCTTTCTTCCTTGCTTATACCTCCTACAGCTCTTATTTTTTTCTCGGTACAAACAACAGACAAATAAAAAAAAAAATCAACAAATTTGAAGTTCCTTTGGGGCCACGTAGATATTTTCTGTGATATCTGTGAGCTTCATGCATTTCATTCCTGAGTCTGATGATTTGGTGATACCCACTGGAAGGGTCCTGACTTTGTTCGGGATATGAATCAAGGAAAAAGGAAGTTCCAAAGACAGTTTGGGAGTGTTCGGTTTAGGATGCTTTCATTGCCAGTGTTAACACAATGGGGAGACTCCTTCTCCTTCCCTCTCATCCTCTCTGTCTGTCTGTCTGTCTGTCTCTGTCTGTCTGTCTCTGTCTGTTGTCTGTATGCCTGTGTGTCTGTCTGTCTATCTGTCTGTCTCTGTCTGTCTGTCTCTGTCTGTTGTCTGTATGCCTGTCTGTCTGTCTCTGTCTGTTGTCTGTATGCCTGTCTGTCTGTCTGTCTATCTGTCTGTCTGTCTGTCTGTCTCTGTCTGTCTGTCTGTCTGTCTGTCTGTCTCTCTCTCTCTCTCTCTCTCTCTCTCTCTCTCTCTCTCTCTCTCTCTCTCTCTCAGTCTTCCTTTAACATGAAGAGAATACGTGAAACAGTTCGTTAATAACTTCAAGAGCACAGAGAGAGAGAGAGAGAGAGAGAGAGAGAGAGAGGAGGGGGCAAGGTAGAGTGGCATGGAGCGAAAGAGAGGCAGGAATGGCAACAGTCAGTGCTGCCACCTCCTCCATCATTTGTCTCCCCTCCCTCCACACGTCACTGCCTCCTGTGTGTGTGTGTGTGTGATAGCATATTTGTGATCGGTGAGTGAGGTAGGTAGGTATGCGTAGGGCGAATTACAAGAGATATGAAGGTGTATATGGTACAGGAAGAGAGAGAGAGCGAGAGAGTTTGATACAAGTGTGATATATTTTTTTCATGCAGAAAGGAATTATCAGAAGAAAACTATCTATCTGTACACATACTGTATATATATATATATATATATATATATATATATATATATATATATATATATATATATATATATATATATATGAGCCACTGTCGTACAGTGGAAGAGTGTGCGTTTCGCACGCTGGTGAGCGCGGGTTCGCCTCCCGCCAGAGTTGTAGAAACTTTGGGAAGCGTTCACCAAGCCACTTGCTACTTTGGCGGACAAAAGGGGTGCCGTGGTTGAATCGGTGTCGCATACTAGTATGCTTGCACCCAATCGGCTTAAGGCGGGCCGATTACACTGGGTTCACAGACTACACACACATCCAAAGCCACTACAACACTACACTCACAAGCACTTCTCACCCTACATACAGCCTCTGCCAGTCAGCCTAAGCCACTAGGTAGAGATACATTGGCTGTATCGTCCCTGGTTCGGCAGGGATAGGCCGGTCCTGCAGTGGACCTCAACGGCTGATGGATGATGATGATGATTATATATATATATATATATATATATATATATATATATATATATATATATATATATATATATATATATATATATACTGTACATTGGAGGCATGGTGGCTCAGTGGTATTGCGCCTAACTTGAGACCGATGAGTCGTGAGTTTGCGCCGCGCCCGGACAAGCTGCCCTGCGAAAGGTAGCGCTCTTCTGTCACCCAGTTCGTTGTTGCAGCCGTGGCTCAGTGGACTAGAGCAATCTTGCCGAAGGGTCGGAGGTTCGAGTCCACCCAAGGGTCAGAGGAAGGGCATCCGCTCATAAAGTGCTACAAGCTTCAAAACAAAAGTCCTCTACCCAAGGGCAACTCATTAGCCCTCATCGAAAATTGGGGATACGGCGTTAAAAATATATATATATATATATATATATATATATATATATATATATATATATATATATATATATATATATATATATATATATAGTATTTGATTGAGCTGTGCAGCTGAAATGTATGGGGCGAGTAGGGTGTGTTTGATTCACGCCTGCTGATTGGCTGCAGTTGATGTAACTCTACAGCTCTTCTTATTTCAACACATACAGTATATGTTTATATTTTTAAACAGTCTGCAATATATGCAGCCAGTTTAAATATGGAATAATTTCCGAAGCTAAAGAGGTCAAAATTAGCATTAAAAGTTTACTGTTATTAAAGATATTTAAAGATGATTATAAAGTTTTATAAAACGATGAATGACGTTTGAAGTAAATTATCCTCCCATGGTGTACACTCACGTCCGCATGTTGCACAGCATTCACCCACGCTGTACACCTACGTCCGCATGTTGCAGTATAATAACCACCCACGGAGTACACCTACGTCCACATGTTCAGCTACAGTACATGTCTGCATTTACTTCAATGATATCATCGACGGCCAATCAGCAGCCGTGAATCATACACACCCTACTTCCCCTATTCATCTCAGGATCACAGGTCAATCAAATAGAGTATAGTGGTGTTTGAGACTGTCGTGTGAGCACAGTAGTCGTGTATGAAACAATTTTTTGAATAATCGTCATGCTCCCAGATCTGAGGCTAAATGTGCAGTATTCCCTGGTGTTATGGGACCACCTGGTGTGAGCTCCACAGGTCTCCAGTCTTTCATTACTTGCCAACAGATGGAGTTACTTGTTTCCACTTCTCTCACTCAGCCTGCCACCTGTATGTATGTAGGATATGTAGGTAAGTTATGTAGATATGTTAATACAATTGAGGAAATCATTATACACCCCTGAAAGGCTGTATTATATGTGTGTGTGTGTGTGTGTGTGTTTTAGTAGGAGGAAGGTCAGTAAGTACGAGGAATAAGTGTGTGTGTGTGTGTGTGTGTGTGTGTGTGTGTGTGTGTGTGTGCCAGTAGGTCAGTGGCTTGTGAAACAGTTGTTTGGTGCAGGTGTGAGCGAAAACAACATGGAAGTGACAGGTGTGTGAGAGCTGCTGCGTTAGGAGAGAGAGAGAGAGAGAGAGAGAGAGAGAGAGAGAGTTGGTAATAACAGACAGACTTTGAATGCAATTTTGAAAGGTATTATAGGAATAAGAGTTGTAATATGAGGTGTCAAAGGAAGGGTAAAGGGAGAGGTGTGAAGGGACTGTACAGAGAGAGAGGAAAAGAGAAAGATGTGAAGGGAACACAAACTGAGATGTACTGCAAAGAACGAGATGTAAAGAGGATGTCAAGTGAGAGGTGAAGGAAGAGATATATAGATTGAAATGTAGAAGACATGTGAATGGAATGTAAAAGTAAGATGTAAAGGGGATGTCACGAGAGAGAGAGAGAGAGAGAGAGAGAGAGAGAGAGAGAGAGAGAGAGAGAGAGGTGAGAAGTGAGAAGTGGTTGTGAGAGGCAGCTGTGAGTTCCGGTATTCTTGTGTGGTTAGGAGTCTGTCTCGCACTTATTCCTCTCCATTTTTTTTCACCATATAACAAGCCAATTTTCCCTTCCTTAGTTTTATCCTCTGCGTCAGTATGAAGCCGTTCCAGCCGACAATCTTGTATATTTTATTCTCCTAACTCCCAAACAGCTTTTTCTTAGAGTGTTTGTTTGTCTTTTTTCTTTTATTTTTCTGTTGCTTTCCATGGAGGGGCTGGATATATTCGTCATTAATACGTTCAGTAGGAAGGATGTTTTGTTGGAAGGAAAAATCGTCTGTAGGTAACAAGAAACATATGATTGTAGTGAAGAGGTAACATAAAAGTACCATAAAAGTAACATAAAAGTAACACAAAAGACTATATTAAAGTACACTGGTCAGGGAAGAGGTGTTAAGGAGCCTTCTGAACCCACGAGAATAGGGCCTCATATTTTACAGGGGCAATTAGAAGAGACAGGATTACGAGACAAGTGTGTGTGGCGTAGCGAGACATGCGAGTGAGATGCAGGACATGTGCAAGTGACGGGGATGGAAAGCAGGTGTAGGAGCAAGGCGAGTGTAAGAGCTGTGTGGCGGGGCAAGCGATGATGTGTAACAGGTGTGAGAGACAGGTGTGGGAGGTAGCAGATAGGTGTAAGAGGTTCGTGTGGGAGATTTCAAACAGATGTAAGAGAATCGTGTGTGAGGCAGCTGTGAAAAAAAAAAAAATGTATGAGACTGGCGTGGAAGATGTGAACTGGGTATAGTAGTGGTTTGAGAGACAGGATTGTAGTAGGGACAGGTGTGTGGGAGGGACAGGTGTGTGGTAGGGAAAGGTGTGATGGAGGGACAGGTGTGTTGGAGGGACAGGTGTGTGGTAGGGAAAGGTGTGAGGGAGGGACAGGTGTGTTGGAGGGACAGGTGTGTGGTAGGGAAAGGTGTGAGGGAGGGACAGGTGTGTTGGAGGGACAGGTGTGTGGTAGGGACAGGTGTGTGGGAGGGACAGGTGTGTGGGAGGAACAGGTGTGTGGGAGGGACAGGTGTATAGTAGGGACAGGTGTGTGGGAGGGCTAGGTGTGTGGTAGGGACAGGTGTGTGGGAGGGACAGGTGTGTGGGAGGGCCAGGTGTGTGGTAGGGCCAGGCGTGTGGGAGGGCCAGGTGTGTGGTAGGGCCAGGTGTGTAGTAGGGATAGGTGTGTGGGAGGGACAGGTGTGTGGTAGGGCCAGGTGTGTGGGAGGGCCAGGTGTGTGGTAGGGACAGGTGTGTGGTAGGGACAGGTGTGTAGTAGGGCCAGGTGTGTGGTAGGGCCAGGTGTAGTAGGGCCAGGTGTGTAGTAGGGCCAGGTGTGTAGTAGGGCCAGGTGTGTGGGAGGGCCAGGTGTGTGGGAGGGCCAGGTGTGTGGTAGGGACAGGTGTGTGGGAAGGACAGGTGTGTGGGAGGGACAGGTTTGTGGGAAGGACAGGTGTGTGGGAGGGACAGGTGTGTGCTAGGGACAGGTGTAGTAGGGAATGGTGTTTGGGAGGGACAGGCGTGGTAGGGACAGGTGTCTGTTAGGGACAGGTTAGTGGGAGGGACAGGTGTGTGGTAGGGACAGGTTTGCAGTAGGGACAGGTTAGTGGGAGGGACAGGTGTATGGTAGGGACAAGTGTGTGGCAGGGACAGGAGTGTGGTAGGGGCAGGTGTGTAGTAGGGAGAGGTGTGTGGTTGGGAGATGTGTGGGAGGGACAGGTGTGTGGTAGGGACAGGTGTGTGGTTGGGACATGTGTGGGAGGGACAGGTGTGTAATAGGGACAGGTGTGTGGGAAAGAGAGGTGTGTGGTAGGGACAGGTGTGTGGTTGAGACATGTGTGGTAGGGACAGGTGTGTGGTAGGGACAGGTGTGTTGTTGAGACATGTGTGGTAGGGACAGTGTGTGGTAGGGACAGGTGTGTAGTAGGGAAGGTGTGTGGTAGGGCCAGGTGTGTGTGGTAGAGACAGGTGTATTGTAGGGACAGGTGTGTTGTAGGGACAGGTGTGTGGTAGAGACAGGTGTATTGTAGGGATAGGTGTATTGTAGGGACAGGTTTGTGGTAGGGACAGGTGTGTGGTAGGGACAGGTGTGTGGTAGGGACAGGTGTGTGGTAGGGACAGGTGTGTGGGAGGGACAGGTGTGTGGGAGGGACAGGTGTGTGGTAGGGGCAGGTGTGTGGTAGGGGCAGGTGTGTGGCAGGAACATTTGTGTGGTAGGGACATGTGTGTGGTAGGGACATGTGTGGTAGGGACAGGTGTGTGGGAGGGACAGGTGTGTAGTAGGGAAAGGCGCGCAGTAGGGAAAGGTTTGTGATAGGGACAGGTGTGTAGTAGGGACAGTTGTGTGGTGGGGACGGGTGTGTGGTAGGGGCAGGTGTGTGGTAAGGGCAGTTGTGTGAAGGATAGGTGTGTGGGAGGGAGAGGCGTGTGTGGTATGGACAGGTCTATGGAAGGGGCAGGTGTGAGGTAGGGAGAGGTGTGTGGTAGGGAGAACTGTGCGGCAGGGAGAGGTGTGTGGTAGGGTGAGGTGTGTGGGAGGGACTGGTGTATGGCAGAGACAGGTGTGTGGTAAGGACAGGTGTGGGAAGGACAGGTGTGTGCGAGGCAGAGGTGTGTGAATGAAAAATTGCTTGAAGTATACGTACAAGTAGAGGGCAAATTTAACGTAATTTATAATAAAGGAGGAGGGAGATATTATTTGGTACAGGTGTGATATAGGCGTGAGGCAGGTGAGATAAAGGAGTGTACATAGGGTACCAAACCAGCTCCAATATCTCTCTGGATTAGTGCAAACGTGATTTTCTTTTTTCTCCACCAAGCCAAGAATGTAATAACGTTTTGTAACACTTTTCGTCTATCCGTCTATCTGTCTATCATCCAGACCTGTATTGCCTCATCGGGAGCGTAGGGGCCGGGGTTAGGCCACTTAGTTTAGACATTGGAGGTGAGACTGACGAGTCGTTTTTCCCTCGAGTGGCATTATGGGAGGAATAAGCCTCAACCATTCCTCGGATGTGAACCCCAGCGTGCCACGTCCGGTAGTAGAGCTTTACTTCATAGACCAGGTTGCATTTATTTGGTTATTTGGTTCTCATTCCATGTAGTAAATGGTTTTCTGGGGTAGAATAAACCATTTGTTGTGTAATTCATTGTATAGATACCTGAAGGTAAGAAAAAAAAAATCCTTAAAACTGAAACAGTTAAGCAATTGTAGATTTCAGTTTACTGTACTCTCCCAAATGCAAGATTTTACTCCCATGGCTTTTGCGAATGTGCACACATCAGCTAGAGGGATAGTAAGTAGTGTGAATACCTCGGGTGCGGTAAAATTTCATACTTCTACAGTGATTGAAGGAACGAGTGTTGTTGGCACTTGTTGTACTTTCACTTGAGATAAATAACTTCATTCTCTTTGCAGGAGAAATAACCTTTCAAATCTGATTATTGACATACAGGCAGGCGGATCAAAGAAACAGTATTGATAACACATCTTTCGTTCGTCTTGGGTGGCGGAGTTAAATGAGGTAGACTGGAGGTGATGACTGGGCCTTTTCTCTCTGCCCTCCCCATATAGCAGCCTTTGGGAGGTGGGATGAGGGGGCTGTGGTAAAAGATTTTATGATTTTGTTAAAATTTATAGTGCAGTTTGCAGTTGAGCGATCAATACAGTTATTTGATCCTCTCTGCTGCGTAGCTCCGGCACAAATCCATGGGCCTCACACCAACATAAACTGACTCAGCACGAGAGGTCTCCCTTTACTGAATATTATCGTGTGGCGATAGTGAAAAGTAAATAAATATAATACATAAACAAGAAAGAGCGGCCAAAGAATGCAATATCCGATCCCACGAAATAGTCTAAGAGCCGAACGTTTTACTTTGCCTCGTGACTTTGACCTTCAACCGACTGCCCTCATAATCAAATGACTTCATTCTTCCATGACCCTTAACCCTTCCAACCCTTCCACCAACTTTGGTAGAAATCGAATAATAAATGTTCGAGTTCGTTTTTTCCTGTGACCATGACCTTTGACCTTTCCCTGTAACCTTGACCTGTGACTGACTGTTCTTGAAATCGAACAGTCTTTATCCTTGCTTTACTCTGAACCCTTTCACAAGCTTTATATTTAAATTTGAAAAAAGCTAGTCATGTGACCTTTACCTTTGACCTGTTGTTCTAGAACATATTAGGTCAGCCCCTTGACCGATCTTCAATCCTTGCACCAACCTGATGCAAATAAGATCAAAACTATTTTAACTTGAAAGTGCTCAGAGAGTGCATGTCTCTGTCAATGTCATTGCCATTAAAAAGGATCCGGATCCAGATCCGTGAATATAGGATCCAGATCCAGATCCGCCTCCAAATTTAATCAATTCTGCCTTAGTCCATGGTCCATCCTTTCACAAAATTTCATCAAAATCCGATCACAGCTTTTTTAGTAATACTGCTAACAGACAGACAAACAAACAAACAAACACAGGGGAGAACATAACCTCCTTGGCGGAGATAATTATTTGTTCACACACAGGTCGAACTTTGACCTCGCCCTGTGACCTTGACTTTTGGCTGATTGTTCTCAATTATGAATGGCCTCGTTCTTTCCTGACCCCAAATCGTTGCACCAAGTTTGGATTAAGTATATTAAAAAGGAAAAATTGTTTAAGCTGACCTTGCACGGTCAGACGTTCACCTATTCCCATGACATTGACCTCTGACCACCTCTTCTCATAACACTGACCCTCATCTCTTCCACTAAGTTTGATGAAAATCGCATAAAAATGTTCTGTTCACACACACACACACACACACACACACACACACACGTCTAACACAACAACACCAGCTCTTGCTTCGGGAGGGTGAGTTTAACAACACATTATGATGGTGAGAAAAGGTAAGATCTCAGGAGGACCGGCTGAGACAAATGAACAAATTACAAAAGGTAATCAAAGGACGATATCTGAATCTGTTTGATAGTGGAAGCGGTAGGATGAATACCCTCACCCCGATGACGCATTTATGGTCCCTTAAGTCCGATGACGCATTTCAAAAAATTTAATTCGTGTTACCTGCAGATATTACCCATCTCCAGTAAAGGGGTTAATGAAAGCTGTATAGTCTAACCCGTCAGGTGCGTCAAGAATACTATATGGTCAGCAAATCGTGTGGTGATAGCAAGAACAGGATAAGTAGTATGTTACAGGTTGAATGCATTCATATTACCCTAGCTTCCTCCAGGCGACTTGGTTTACTTTGACAGAGACTTTCTGGAACTTCAGAAGGTATATATATCATTTATTAAGTCCATCAATAAAGCAGGCTTTCCTTATGAAGAAATTTGTTAGGAAGTAGCAAAAATAAGTCAATAAAATGTATCGTGTGATTCAAGGCTTTAGCTTCAGTGAGTTGTAATTCTCTGCTTTTCGGTGAGTTATCTATATATATATATATATATATATATATATATATATATATATATATATATATATATATATACAGAGAGAGAGAGAGAGAGCATGCATAAAATCCTTTAGCAACATGATCTCAGCATTATTCAGACGAGAAGCTTATGCAGCGTATTATGCAACTGTCCCCCTGCTAAATATAACAATAAACAATTAAGCTACAGCGACTACTGCACCCTTCACGGTAATCGCCGACTCTTGCTGATAATTGTTTCGTGTGCCTCCAACAAATCCAGCCTTTTAACTCTCGACAGTGGGAAAAAAAGTAGTGACAATGTTAAAGCGATGGAGGGAAAGGAAAGGCGAGGCTCGTTGTTTGGGCCGTGTGCTAGTGGTACGCTGTCTCGTTCGACATATTTTATTATTTGTAACTGTGTGTGTTAGTGGGAGGCTGCCTAGTTCGACATATTGTGTTATTTGTAACTGTCGGTATCTATATCAGTTACTATTAGGGCCACTGCAGGATTGGTCCCTTCTCTTAGGGGGGAGAGTAATAGCCAAAGTTAACCCTCTCCCATGATGGCAGAATGCGAATGGGGAAGAGGTGTTAGTGGGCAAAGTGATGCATGTGAAAATGGATGTGTATTGGCTACGCTTATGTGTGTTAGAGTCAGTGCATGTCATTAGCAGAATCAACAGAGTGAATACATTTGCGTGCATATTACAGGACCTACTTCCAGCACCCACTTTAAACGTCCGAACCACTGTACCTCCATTTTATTACCAGCATGACTCAGCTGAAAAGACAAGTGACGACGATAACCACTTCATTCAAAGGACGTAATGTTCGTTTCGTTCTTGCTACCGCAGGCAATTTTACTTAACCTTGGACAAACCTCTCGTTGTGAGGGGGTTAGCAAGACTCTCCATTAAACCTCTTCGCTATGAAAAGTTTCCCCAAGGCTGAACAATATCATCCAGTGGGAGCCAAAAAAAAAAAAAAAGAAAAAAAAAAAAAAGTCCCCCAGCTGTAGTAGTCAAAATAAGGGATGGAAAGAGAAGACTGGCATGACTTTTTGGCCTATATGCTTGTGTGAGGCTGTTTAATTATACATATTTTATTATCAACAGGACGAGAATGAAAAACCTGTCACAATGCAACCTCTTTCATTCAGATGACGTATTATATTCCGTCGTCGCTATATCCACACTGTTTTATTCATCTGATGGGAGATTTATGAAACTGGAGGTACTGTACATGCCTTTCATTAATCCCTTCACTATCAGACGTCTCTTCCCAAAAACGAACACAAGAGAAGATATAGTCTGTACACACCATACATATAATACAAAGTTGGAACACTCTGGTTGGCATGGTTAAAGCGGGGGACACGAAGGGAAGGCTTGGAGTGATATCTGGCTGTATACTATTGGAATACTGTCGAGTACATATTATATCATTAACAATATTACAGAACTGACAACTAAAAAAAAAAAAAAAGCGACAACGATTAAGCTAGGGAGGGAAAAAGAAGACTAGGATCGTGTGTGTATGTCTTGCTTGAACGCATTTTTGCGATTTGGGAGACTCCATAGTTGTATGTTAAAAAAAAAGTGACAAGTTAAACAAGTGGCAAGGTTAATGCGAGGCGGGGAAAGAAAAGGGGTGTATCGTGTGCTTGTCTTGATATATTTGTCCTGTTTTTGCTGTACACTAGAGGGAGGATGGCTGTCTAGTTCATACATGCTTTATCAACGTGACTCACCTAAAATATTGACAAAAGCTAAAGGGAAGGGAAGAGAAGGCTTGAATCGTTGTCTGGGCTTCACGTTAGTGAAAGTTCTCCAGTTATACAGATTTTATCAACAGGATCGAAACATAAGTGACAACATTAAGAGCGAGGGAGGGAAAGAGAAGTGTGTTTGGCTTGATATATTTTTCCTTCCATGGCTGTATTCTCGTGGGATTAGGAAGCTCCACTAATATACTTTTATAAAAAATTGCAAAGTTACTTGGCAGAAAAAAAAAAAGTCAGTGTTAAAGCGAGGGAGGGAGTTGGGAGTGCCTGGGTCGTGTGTTTGACATGATATATTTTTCCTGGCTTAACTCACTAGGCACAACACAACGGACTGTACCTTGGTGGGCTTTGGAGGCTCTCAGGTCAGGCCTATTTATATCGTACCAATATGGACAAGGTTTGCGTGAACAGCCCACAAGGGAATATTAATGTACTTCCACGAGCACAAGGTCGCCGAAAATCCCCTGCCAGCGTTGTGGCCTGCCTTCATACCAGTACGTCTCATTCCTCCTCGAACATCAGAGAGTATCCCTCCTTTTCGTGCTCTTATCGTACTCATTTACTGTTCTCGCATTAAAAAAAAAAAAAAAATCTAAGTAACATTTTCCTTTGCCGTAGCCGGCAGGGAAGTGTCAGCGAACTTCTGATCGAGATAGTATCGACATTCACATATAAACTGGTGAGGAAGAGCTTGGAAAACTTTCTAGAGTTTTTCTTACCAGTTTATTATCGCATATGGCACTAATATTTTGCCGTTGGTTACTTATGCAAACTATGTGGGTGATAAGATACGAATAACAGGAATGACAGTATTAGCCCCTTTGTGCCCCGTGTCCCCAGTATAGGACGGAACTGGGCATTTCCAAAATTTAATAAAGAAGGGAATCCCGGGGTAGGGACCAACGAGCTTTGTGACTGAGCCGACAGGCGGAGGGCGGCACGCCTAGCACCCTTCCAACAAAATCCCTCGCACAAGAACTCTGGGAGCTGAGGGGTTAAAGGTATATAACCAAAATTAGTGGACAAAGGTGGGGTGCTGGGGACCCTCGCTACTTCCACGAGTATGATTCCTATTATCATCATCATCATCATGACAATTAAGTTGTTCGATCACTCTAATCGGTTGAAGGCAACCTAGTCAGAATCTAACCATTGCTAATCCAAGCAAGTACTGCATAACCAGTTAAAGCTTAGTAAGTCTTAGATGTACTCGGCCCTCCTACCTGAGCCAATCATTTCTAATCTAACAGATCTTTGTTTAACCAGTACTAAATTCCACAGTGCTAACCTAAGTAATTGTAAGCTATTCCGTCCTAAACTATCAAATCCTAAATTATCTAGTCCTAATCTGATTAATTACAAACTGTTTTCTCCTTACCTGTCTATTCTTAAATTTTTCATTCCTAATCTGTCCTGTCCTAAATTATCCACCCTAAACTGTTCAGTCGTAATCTAACCCGTCCTACATTATTTCGTCCAGCCTAACCAGCCCTAAGCTATCCCGTCCTAATCTAACCCATGCAATCCAACCAGTGCTACTTTAAGCTTTGATTAAAGCGCCTTCATAATAACATAGTCAGAGGTGATTCTGTACAGTTAAGGAAGTTGCTTTCCTTTACAGGTTGAGATTGTGGTGAGTGATATATTCTTCATTCATCCTTCCCACGAAATAACTATGCTGCATGGCGGCCGGTCTCATTTTGTTTAGCCGGTTGCGGCTGGGTGGATAACTGGATGAGAGGGTCCCTTCTTTCGTATGTTACCCTTGTTTACGACTCTTAGAACATGTATCACAGTTAGAGTCTCCCCTTCAACAAAAGCTGTCAAAAAGGCTGCTAGATTTTCTGCAGTTTGGTTTTCTTTGAAGTCTTTGTATTAATGTGATCATAGAAGTTTCAGATGAAAAGACTAATGAATCCATCAGCAGTCCCAAGATAAATCACGAATCCATCAGCATGGCGTCCAACATCATATCTATATCATCTATCTACCTATCTATATCTATATGTATACTGTAAATATAAGAGAATGTTTGTCTGTCCGATTGTCTATCTGTCCTCTATGGAAATCGAAGGAGATGCATATACAGTAGAACTCTATAAACAGCTCTAATAGGTGTAACCTTCTACGGCGAATTTAAATGTATACATTACAGTTGCAAATGTGGCGTCCTTTGATGACCAAAATTAGAATTAATAAAAAATAACAAGAAGCTGTGCCAAGGCACAGCAAACCCGTCCCAAGCAGTCATTTTAGTGCCAACGTATAAACATAACAAAATATCTAGTCAAAGATGTCATATTTCAAATTTGGAATAAATCGGGTGAAAATTGACGATTGTATGCCCAACTGAAATTTTAGGCCTGACCCACCTTACATTGACCCCCCTACCGCTAACTGGGGGGTGACTCCCCTGATGTAATGAGGCATGTTATAGGATGTAGATTTGAAAGATACATCTTTAGGTTTTGGTTTCAAGTCGATATGAGGAATCTGAGAGGAGTTATGGCGAATAAACGATTTTTGCCGGTCCCTGTTTGTTTGTTTTTTTAAATTTTTTGGCCCCACAGCCTGGACCTTGGCCGAATTTGGCCCAAAATTTAATCATTTGATGAGAAGGTCATAGCCCATCATCCCTGTAATTTTAGTCAAAATCGCACCAGTAGTTTTCGGGTAAAGTTGTTAATAGACAAACAAACAAACAAACAGACAAACCAAGTGAAAACAATACCCGTCCCCGAGCCCCTCCGGAGCGGGGACGGATAAAAAAAATTCTTAAATTAAAATATAACTATTTCAACATGTGAAGCAGATACTGACTGGTGAGTGTTGTATTGTAAAGCCATGTCAAATCTCAAGCTACCCTCGGAAAAACTTACAAAACCTGTAAAAGTAACCCTTATTACAGGCTGATCAAATCTGTTTTTTGAGATCACAATTTATTTTAAGTCCTTCAGCACGGTGACTTTTATTTTTATTTTGTATTTTTAGTGTTTCTACTCCCCAGACGATTTCATTAGCCTGGCTTCAGGGGAGTCATCCTGTAGTGAAGGGGTAAGAAGCAGTGATCATTAACACCTTCAGCGCATTGATGTCTTTTATATCATGCTTTGCAAACACTAAACGATTTCTGCCAGTGAAATGGAAACCCCTCGCAGTGAAGAGTTTGAGCATATCATTTGTCCTTAACTCCTTCAGTTCTTGCCACACCAAACCATTTTATTGGCAGTTTCATTTCTAGTGGACTTTCCTAAGTTACATAATAGTTTCGACAAGTAGCAAGAATGAATTAAAAATGGCCACAGGATTCAAAGAGTGGACTAAATCCAGCAACTCAAAACACGAAGGCACAACACACGCCATGTAGCACAACTCGTACAGCCAGTGACAAAAATAATGAAAGGAAATGAATGAAAGCCAAATCAACCAGCTGCCTGTGTCTGGGTGGGATGGAAGCTGGTGCTGGCCTAAATCTGATGTTGCGGTCAGGTGCGAATTATGTATTATCTCGAGGGAAAATGAATCTTGAAAATCAGCTGAATGTAACTGAAGTCCCCTCACGATAATCTCTCTCTCTCTCTCTCTCTCTCTCTCTCTGCATTCAGTATCAGTCTTGCCTCTGTGTTTACCTCTTTAACATCATTTGCATTTCCCAGCCCTTCCCATTCCTCCATTCTCTCTCTTTGAATTACTTTCCCTACAGTTCTTTCCGCTTCCCTCACTCTCTCCCTCTCTTTCACTCTCACCGGCTCTTTGTGTCGATTTGTTTTCCTGCCCGTCTATGTTTCTCTCTCTCTCTCTCTCTCTCTCTCTCTCGCTTATCGAACGGGATGGTAAGTGATAAATAAGAAGAGAGATGTGACCAGCAAAGACTAGGGAAAAAAAAAGGGAGACGAAGGGGAGGTGAGAGAGATATGATAGCAATGAATACAGACAAAGAAATGAGAGAAAGTAGGAGTAATACCTAAATAAAATATCTGGCTGCATTTATAAACAAGGACCTGGAAAAGGCCGAGTATATGGTAGTGGGGAGATGGAGGTTGTATGGAAGGCGTAACGTTTGGTATGGAAAGTGAAATAGCTACTGAATACTGCGAAGAGTGTTTATGACTGTATCGTATGATTGTATCGAGGCATGTACAGTTGGCCACACATGAACCTGGGACAGCATCAGTGTGTAACAGAGGCCTAGCATTTGATACAACTGACAACCTTGATATTAACCTCACATAATTTTGTTGGTGGCACTGACGTGAATGAACGGAGTTGTTAAATACTGGCTGAAATGATCATGTGACTGTGATGTAGGAACGTCGGAATCTGTAGTTAGACCCTCACTTTACACAGACACTGTCCCAGGCTTATGTGTGGCCAACTGTACATCCTAAAAAGTGGATGTTTGAGTGAGTGGTGCACTATCTGTATTGGGGTGAGATAAAGATGCATGTTATTTCCGTATATATATATATATATATATATATATATATATATATATATATATATATATATATATATATATATATATATATATATATATATATATATATATATATTTGTGGTAAGTGGGGTGCTCACCGTCCACTCACTCTATGTAGTGAGACTTTGGGTGTCTGCCCTTTCCTCTCTTCCTTCCTTCCTTTTCTGTCTTTCCTTCATTCTTTCCTCTTCCTTCTGCCTACGGGTGACTTTACATTCCCCCTTCTCTTTTCCTTTCCTTCATTCTTTCGTCTTCCTCCTGTGGGTGACTCGACACTGAGTGACAAGCCAAGTGGTTTCCTGTACACTAGGAAGCCATTTACTACTCTGGGTGGGAACCATATAGCTAAATTACGGCGCCTGGTGGTTTAATGGGTTATTAAGGTGCTCCAATCGGACTGAGCCGGTGCAGGTTTATATCCAAGGGATTGTTGGGGTTTATTGCCCACATAATGCCACTCAGGGATGAGTGAGGCTGGTCACTGTCATCTTAAATGCCGGGACCGACTTGCCTAGCCCCGGGCTCCTACCCTCCTCGTGGGGCGATATAGGATTGGATGATGGATGGATATATATATGTAAGAGTATATATATATATATATATATATATATATATATATATATATATATATATATATATATATATATATATATATATATACAGTATATATATATATATATATATATATATATATATATATATATATATATATATATATATCTATCTATCTATCTATCTATCTATCTATCTATCTATCTATCTATCTATCTATCTATCTATATATATATATATATATATATATATATATATATATATATATATGCTGAACAACCATGGGATATCAGACATCCTTGACTCATGCCAACACTGATCTTACAGCATTCACTCACTCTTGCTCATGCTTCACAACCATCATTATAACTCTTAACGGCATTCGGCAATTTACATTCCATATCATATATACGGAAACCATTTCATAATCTCTCTTTGTTTTTCATGTCGTATTCTTTTTTCTAGATTCATAAATTATATACAGTATATATATATATATATATATATATATATATATATATATATATATATATATATATATATATATATATATATATATATAATGCAATAAATGCCCATTAGTCCTTCTCACAGGCCTTCTCGAGTACTTGCCTCATTGAACACATTTGATCCACACATCCTCTGCCACTCCTAAAGCCACCCTGCTCATCACTGACCACACTTTTCGGTATCTCCCTTACTTTCTCGGTGTTGATTATTTTTTGTATATTTCCTTCAATGCTCAGAGACATGCGACGAAAGTTTTTTCACTCCCTTTGCCCAACTTTATTTTTATACAGGAGTACAGACAAAGTTTTGCTCATCTTACCTTACATACCTCAAAGGAACACTTCATTCCACTCTCCCCGCTACATTTAATCACTCCTCTATACACATCGACAACTGCTGCCTCTCATTCTTTAGTTGCATCACAGCACTCTTTACTTCTGCCTGTGTCATATTTATTGGCACTACATTCCGTCTCTGCACACCACCCAAACCAGTCGTGTTTACAATCTCTCTGGCGTCATTATTCCAATTCATTAGCCTTTCAAAACAGTCTTTCCATCTGTTCCTTACCTCAGCTCTATTTGTTAGTGTTCTTCCACTTTCACCCCTCACGTTTGCGCTTCTTTCCACCCTGATATCTACATTTTCGAACCTCTTTCCAGAAAAAAAAAAAAAACAGTAATTTGTATTCGTTTTCCTCCAAGATCATCATTTGCCTCTTTATTTCTCTTGCTTAGTCTTCGGGTGCTCTTATAGTCTCCCAGTAATATAACAAAGTATACTACAGTGCAATATAATCAGATAATGAGCCATTCATGAATACTTGAAATCCACAATCATTAAATACTCATTTGACCTGTGATGTGAAACCGTTTGCCTGAAATGAAAGAAAGTTAGATACGAGGATTTTGTCTAGTACAATACTTGCTTGATAATAGGAGTGTATTACTGAAGAATAGCACAGTTTATAACGTAGGCTCAAGTGTAAGTTGTCGTGGAACATGATACTTGCTGAAGAGAAGGGCGGTTCGTGACGGGATGACTACAGACGTGTGCAAGAGGGAGGGGAAGGGACTTCGAACATAACAGCGGATGTTGATGCTTCCCCCAGTTGACGAGTAACTTGCTTGATCTATGACAATTTGCTCTTCCTTCAGTGCTGCCATCCAGCACCTGCAGTTGTCAAGGCTGCTGCAGGCCATGTTTGCAACATGATTTGTTGTTCGGATTTTAAAGTTACCTAAGGTACTCAAAATACCTACAGTATGTAATTATTATCCTCGGCAATGACTGCAGTACACAACAGTGTACATGACTAACCTATGTGACGCCTTTATAATTCTGATGTTGATAATTCAGTGATACAGAAAGGAAATATATACAGCTTAGTCGTCTTGTTTATTACAACGGCGCTCACGAGACGAGAGCGAGGAAATGTTTTGCTTGGCTTTATTGTGTGTGTGTGTGTGTGTGTGTGTGTGTGTGTGTGTGTGTGTGTGTGTGTGTGAGAACATAATAAATAAAATAAATAGTTTTTATCTGATTTGGACCAAACTTGGTGGAAGGGTAGAGGATCTTCCCAGTAGTTAACCCATTGTTTTTTAAAACAATGGGTTAAAGGTGAAGGCCACAGGGCAAGGTCAACTTGAGCAGATTTCATGCCATTTAGATCAAACTTTGGTAGAAGGGCTGGGGGTAAGGTAAGGATGAAATGATTCGACTCATTCAGAGATCAAGGTCACAGGGCAAGGTCAAAGGTTCGATGCCATAAGTCAAACAGTTTTGATTTAGCTTGGACCAACCTTGATGGAAGGGTTGAAGGTCAGGCGAGACTGAAGAACTTCGATTTTGAGAACAATAGGCTAAAGGTCAAGGCCATAGGGTAAAGTCAACTTAAACACAATTAATAAAATCTGGATCGAACTTGGTAGAAGGGTTGAGGGTCAGGTAAGGATGAATCAAGTCGATTATGAGGAAAATATACTGAGCATCAGGGTCACACGGGAAAGTCGAATGTTCGGCTCTTAGACCAGGTGCAAGGCGCGGGTGTTGTGATCTGTGAGTGCTCCTTCGTGTATTAAGAATTGTCTAAGTAATTGTTTCATTGATCAAGAAGTGGTTAATTATAAAATTACTGAGGTTATCATGCAGGAAAAGTAGAATACATGATGAGACAGAGACGACCGAAATGAAAGTAGACAAAAATGTGCGGGAATCCTTAATAACCATCCCTACATTTTGTTCTTCGTATTTACATCATTTCCATATAAATTCAACCTTCTGCTGCTACGTGATCCCTCCCACTCAACGGTTCATTCTCTCTGTATTTCATTACGCCTTTCAAACTATGTGTTTTTTTGTCCTATATTTCCCTTTTTATTTCATTCTCTCCCTCCTTTTCTCCACTTCAACAGTTATATATCAATGCAACCTGATCTCTCTTCGTCTCTCCCTTCCGTTTCTCCCTCTGCATTCTATCCCTCCACTCCCTCCTCTTTCCCTCTGTGTCTCTCCCTTTCATTCCTCTCTCCTATCTAATTTATTGGTCTCCATCCTTCAGTACTTTTTTAATCTTCCTCATCTCTTCTTTTTACCCCCCCCCCCACACTTTTCTTTTATGCTTTAGTCTCCCTAGTTTTTCTGTATATCTTAGTTCCCTCTTGATCTTATTCTCCCTATTTTGTCTATCTTTTAAGCCTCCTATTTTCCGTAACTTTTACCTTTCCTTTTCTCTGCCTCTTAGCTTCCCATTGTTTGTGACTTTTAGCATCTTTGTTTCTCTGCTCTTTTGTCTCTTCTTTCCTTTTTCTTCTAGTCTCCCTTTTCTCAATCTCTTACCCTCCCTTTCCTCAGTCTCGTATCCTCCCTTTTTTCCTCCTTCTCTTTCTTTTCTCCCTTCTCTTTCTTTCCTTCCTCTTATCCTCTCTCTCTGGTCCAGTCATCCCTTCTCTTGTTTCACTCACTTTCCTGTCCTTACTTTCTTCACTCTCTCCTCGTGTACCTACCAAATTTCTTTATCTTTTCATTTCTATTCTCCTTATCTCTTCTACACTTAATCCTTTCCTTATTTTCTTCTTCCCTCTCTTCCTGCCATCTTCCTCCTTCCCTCTAGCTTCTTCCTCACTCCTTCTTTTCGTTCCTTCCTTCCTTTCTTTCGTCTCTCAGTCCCTCTACCTGTCTCCCTGTCTAGTCTTTCGTTTCCAATTTTACTCTCTCTCTCTTTTTCCATTCCTCACTTACTCCTCCAACCACACCCTCCTTCCCTATCCCTTCACTTTCTTTCTTCTTCACATACTTGCTTCCTCACTCCATTCCATGCCTTTCTTTTCTCTCTCCCTCTTCCTCACTTTCTCCTCATTTTCTTCCTTTCTCTCTCTCCTTGTCTCTTCCCTTCTCCTTATCTCTCCCTCCCTCCTTCCCTCCCTACTTCCATACCTTCTCCTTCCTGCAGTTATTTCTTCCACGCTTCCTACTTTTCCCTCCCTCCCTCACTTACTTAAGCCTTGCTCCATCCTTCTTTGTCAATCTTTCTTTATTTCTTTTTCTCTCCCATACTTCATCCTTCTTGGTCTCGCATCCTTTGCTTCTTTCATTTTCTCTCACATGCCCTCTCCCTGTCTTTTGTTTTATCCTCTTGCTTACTCTCTTCTTCCTTTCTTTTCTTTCTCCCTCACTGGCGTCATCCCTCCATCCCTCTCCATCAGTCTTCTCCCTTCCTTCCTTTCTTACCTCCTTCCTTCGCTTCCCCCTTCCCGACATACCTGCATCTTTCTTCTCTCTCCTCCTCTCCCGCCCCCTGCATATTCCTCATACCTCTCTTCTCCATCCTACCCCTTTCGTCCATCCTACCTTTCTTCTTCATCTTATCTCTCTTCTCCATCCTATCTCTCTCCTTCATCTTATCTCTCTTCTCCATCCTACCTGTTTTCTTTATAATTGTCCATAAATGTTGCCAGACCATCCCTACTCCTTCTACCACCACTGCTCTATCATCTCTGCCTCTCTTCCTGCCTCCGTCTTCATTTACGCTGCAAGGATAAGTTGCTCTTTCCATTTTTAATCTTTCCTTGTTATTTTATCCTCTCTCGTGCCTCAACATACCTAACAGCCCTACTTTCTGTCTCTGTCTGTCTGTCTGTCTGTCTTTCTATCTGTCTCTGTCTGTCTGTCTGTCTGTCTGTCTCTCTCTGTCTCTGTCTCTGTCTCTGTCTGTGTGTCTGTCTGTCTGTCTGTCTGTCTGTCTGTCTGTCTGTCTGTCTCTCAGCCTGCTCCTCTGCATGGCCTCCCTGTTCTTTCCCTCCCCTCCCTCCTTAGCATATCTTCAAGCTTCCCTTTCTTCATCTCTCTTATTTCTTATTCTCCCTCCCCTACTCAGCATAGTTACCTTCCAGCCTCCATCTCTACGTGTACCCCTGTTCCTTCGCCTCCTTTCCTGCATCAACATATCTCCCTACTTCCCTGTCAAGAGTACACACCTCCTTGTTATTCTGCCTCTCTTTCATCCTCCAAATACCTCCCTTTCTCCCTTCCTTCATGTCTGCCTGTTCCTATACCCTTTTTGCATGCCGCTTTGTATCTCTGCCTTCCTCCCTCCCTGCCAGTCTTCCTCTCTGCCTTCTTCCGTGTCTCCTTTGTTTCCTTCCTGACTCCGTGCTTGCCTTCCGGGTTCTCTACTTATTTTATTTCTACCAACTTTCCTTCCTACTCTATAACTATCTGCCTGCCTGTCTACCTGTCTGCTTTCCCTATTGCCTCCTTTACTCTATGCTTGCCTCTCTACTTCACTGCTACATTGTCTGCCTGTTCAGTGCCACCTCGTTCCCCAACCTGCTTTCCTTCTTTATTCATGTGTCTCATCTGTCTTCTTGCCTGCCTATCTCCCTGCCCGTCTGCTTGATTTCCTGCCTGCCTTTCTGCTTTCCAGTTTTCCTTTCTTTCTCCTTACTGTCTGTCTCGCTACTCCCTTATTTCCTTACCTACTCTCCTGTCTGTTCCTTTACTTTCTCCTTTTCCTGATTACATTCTTTAATGTCTCTTTATACCTTGCCTACCTCCCTGATTCCCTGCCTACCTCCCTGATTCCCTACCTACCTCCCTGATTCCCTTCCTGCCTCCCTGATTCCCTTCCTGCCTCCCTGATTCCCTGTTTACCTCCCTGATTCCCTGCCTGCCTCCCTGATTCCTTGTTTACCTCCCTGATTCCTTGTTTACCTCCCTGATTCCTTGTTTACCTCCCTGATTCCCAGTCTACCTTCCTGATTCCCTGTCTACCTCCCTGATTCTCTGTCTACCTCCCTGATTCCCTCCCCATTTTCCTACATGTCCGATTTCCTGCTGACTGTTCTGCCTCCCTGCCCACCTGTCCTACTCTCAACCTGCTCTTGCCTACCTTCCTGCTACCATGTGCCATTCTACTTGACCCTGCTTACCTTCCTACCTCCCCTGCTTGGCTTCTGTCTTTCTTCCACACGTTCCATGCATCCTTCCAGTCTGCCTCTTAACCTGCGTCCCTCCCTCTCCCTTGTTCCCTGTCTGCCTTTCCACGTTCCTCCAGCCTGTCTCCCTGCCCTCGTCTCTGCCTCCATCCCTCCTCTCCACGCCTCCACCAGCGCCTTCCACCAGCATGCCATCGCACATACCTCTCTCCCTACCTCCCACCTGCCGCCTACTTACCCTGTACCTACCTCTCTACCTTCCTACCTGCTTAGCTCGTTGGCATCCCACCTGCCTTCTGCTCTTCTCTACTTCATTTTCTCCCCACCAGCCTACGTCCTGCCAACCTCCCCACCTCCTGCCTCCCTCCGATCTTCCCACCTGCCTACCTCCTGCCAGCCTCCCCACCTGCCTACCTCCTACCAGCCTTCCCACCTGCCTGCCTCCTACCAACCTCCCCATTCGTTTACCTCACTGCTCCTCACTTGCTTCCCTACCTGCCTGCTTCCCCACCTTCCTGCCTCTCCACCTGCCTGCCTCCCCACCTGTCTGCCTCCCCACCTGCCTGCCTCCCCACCTGCCTGCCTCCCAGCGCCTCAAGAACCGTCCATCAGCGGCGCCAGATCTCCGTTCCATCTTTGCAGGCGGGGCGGGATCGGGGGCGATTAAAAATACGATCATTCATTTGTAAGGCTATTAGGGAGGGCGGCGGGGGGATTTACCGGCATTAGGGTGGGGGCAGGGGCAGAGAGGGGCAGAGGTGGAGAAAGAGAATGAGGGAAGAAAGAGAGGGAGAAAGGGAGAGATAGGGGGTAGGGATAGAGGTAAGAGTGGGAGATGTGGAAGGGAGAAAGATGGAGTAGAAAGAGAAAGACAGGAAGAGAGGGTAAGGAGAGGGAGAGGGTTAACTGAGGGAAAGGGGAAAGAAGATAGAGGAAGAAACTGAGAGAGGGCGAAGGGGAAGAGAGGACAGGGTAGGGGATTTGGGGGAGAGAGGGACTAAAAGAAAGGAGAGGGAGATGAGAGAAGAATGAGAAAGGAAAAAGAGAATGAGAGCGAGTGGGGAAGGAGAGGAAGAATGCGTCAAGAGAGAAGGAGAGAAGGAAAGGAGAGGGAATCGGGGGAAAGAGAGGAGATAGGGGAAGGAGAGGGAGAGAAGGAGAGAGGGGAAGGAGAGGGAGAGGAGGAGAGAGGGAGGGAGAGGGAGAAGGGGGGAAAGAGAGAAGGAAAGAGGGGAGGGAAAAGGAGAGAAGGGGGAGGATAAGGGAGAGTTAGAGATGCAGCCAACACTATGAGAGAGAGAGAGAGAGAGAGAGAGAGAGAGAGAGAGAGAGAGAGAGAGAGAGAGAGAGAGAGAGAGAGAGAGAGAGAGAGAGAGAGAGAGAGAGAGAGGGAGAGTGGGAAATAGGGAGGAATAGGGAAGAGGGAGAGAAGCAGAGGAAGGGAGAGAGGGAAACTCGTGGAACGAAAAAGAGAAGTAAAAGACGGGAAGGAAAGAATCAGGAGGGGAGGGAGAGAATGAAAGGAAGGGAGGGGGAGAATCAGGAAGGGAGGGAGAGAATGAAAGGAAGGAAGGGGGAGAATCAGGAAGGGAGGGAGAGAATGAAAGGGAGGGAAGGGGAGAATCAGGAAGGGAGGGAGAGATGCACAGGAAAAGGGGAGTGGAGCGCAGAAATGTAGTGAAAGAGGAAGAGGATGGAAGGGAGGGAAACAGTTATACAATCTGGGAAAAGAGTGCATGAGAGGCAAGGCAGAAGGACGGAAAGAGGGAGGGAGAATGGGAGGGAGAGAAGGAGGGAGAGAAGGGATGGAAAGGTGGGAGGGAGGGAGGGAAGGAGAGAATGGATGGGAAGATGGGAGGGTGGGAGGGAGGAAGGGTGGGAGGGAGGAAGTGTGGCAGGAGGAAAGGAGAAAATGGTTTGGACTGTGATAGGATGGGAAGAAGAGAGGCGGAAGGAAGTAGGGGAACAAGAAGGGAAACAGGGATGGAGTGAGACAGAGAAGGAGCAGGAAAGAGAGGAGCACACATTGGGCTCAGAAAGTTAATAAACACAACTTTCGAAGCGAGATTATTCCAGGCGCGAGGCAAGTGACTTTCTGGTACCTGCGATATGCCACACTGTTGAAGGGACAGATGTTATAAGCTTCTCACTTCAACTTAGCCTAAATTGCCTTCTCTCCGTCTTTAATGCTGAGTCGTAGCAATAAATTTTACAAAAGATGATGATAACCACGAAAAAGTGTTATGAAGCGTATGTACAACTGTAGTATTATTTTTTTTTCTGCCACTGAGCAACATGAAATAAACTGCCAAACGACGAGCATCTGGGCCAGGCTGAGGTGAAAAGAGTATAGTTGTGAACTGGTGGGGCTAAGACAGACTTGCAGTTGATGAAGGGGGACAGGGAGTAGTGTGAAGGGCAAATGGAGGGAAGGGGAAGAGTTGGGAGATAACGAGGAAGTTAGAGAGAGAGAGGCATGAGGGAGTTAGAGAGGAGTGAGTGGGGTTAGGGACGGATAGGAAGTGGGTGACTGTGAGAGAGGATAGAAAGATAGATAGATAGATTGATAGAGAGAGAGAGAGGAAAAAGGGGAGTGGGAAGTGAGAGAAGTGAGGAGGGAAGGTGTGGTGTGGGAAAAGTGAGTGGGTGTATAAATCAGGCAGTGACCCTCGTCCACCATTATGGTCCACTTCATCAACCCAACCCACCCCCACACCACCACCCTGACTCCGTCCCTCTGTTTTCCCTTTCTTTATTCCTTCTTCCCTCTGTTTCCTTCTGTTTTTTTTTTTTTTTTTAACCCCGCTAACGAAGTTGGAGGAGGTTATGTATTCACCTATGATTGTCTGTTTGTTTGTCTACACGATATCTCCAAAAGTTTTCAATGAATTTCAATGAAATTATGTGGGAGGGTGGGCCGTGGGCCAAGAAGGAATTGGTTAAATTTTGAGGTGGATTCGGATCCCGATCCTGTGCATCCCGCACAATATCTCCAAAAGTTCTCAGTGAATTTCAATAAAACTTTGTTGAAGAGTGGGCCATGGGTCAAGGAACAATTGCTTAAATTTTTGGGCGGATCAGAATCCTATGTATTTCAGACAATATCTCCACAGATCCGGATTCGGATCCTTTTTAATGGCACTGGCACTGGCTGAGGTGTGCGCTCTCTGAGTACTTTCTAGTTCCCTCTGTTTTAATCATTTTTTCCTTCCATCCCTGTTTGCATCTCTTTTTTCCTTCTTTCCCCTCTGCTTTTCCCTCCTCCCCTCTTTTTTTTTTTCCTTCCTTTCTTATTTCTGTTCCATTGCTTTCCTCCCTTCCATTGTTTTCCTCCCTCCCACTGTTTCTCTCTTTTCTTCTGTTTCCTCCTCTTTTTCCATTCCTCCCTCTCTCTGTTTCAGTCTCTTTCTCCATTCCTCCTTACCTCTGTTTGCCTCGTTCCCTCTCTTTTTGCCTCCAACCCTCCCGCTGTTTCATCTTTTTCCTCTGTTTCCCTGCATCTGCCTGTTTCCTTCTTCCCTCTCTGTTTCCGTCCCTCCCTCATTTTCCGTTTTCGCCTCTCTCCTGTCCGTTTTCTCTCCTGTTTCCCTCCTCCCCTTTGTTTCCAATCCCTCTCTGGTCTGCTTTCCTTCTTCCTTCTGTTTTTCACACCCTCCCTCCCAACCTCCATCTCTCTCTCTCTCTCTCTAGCAGTGGCGTCACCAGGGGTGGCTAGAAGGGGCTTAGCCTCCCCAGATCAAGGACTCAGCCCCCCCTCCCCAAATTGCAGCCTCCCAAAATAATAATAATAATAAACACATAATACATCACCAACATACAGTATATGCTTGCAGCTCGGCATTGACCCACCTCTCCCCTATCCACTTTTTATCCATGTATCCATATTTTTTATAGATAATGTGAATATTTATTCACTTTACGTAAACCTATGGCTTCAGTCATAATAGTTGTAATAATAATCGTTTCCCCTATACTTTGACCAAGCTTGGTTTTCTTTGAACATTTTATTTATCGTACATATAAATGCAAGATTGTGTAGCTTTTATTACTTTTTATAGCTTTACAATATAATATATAGTATATATTAATTACGGGGCTTCAGAATTGGATTATGCAGTCTGAAGATATTAAATGTGATTTATCATTATTATATCACGCGTTTCTGAATGTTCGGAGAATCGGAATGTTTACGTTGAGACGTTTGTGAACTGTGCGTGTTAACTATGTGTGTTGACTTGTTTTCGATTTTATTTGAATGTATCGCTTTCAGTGGCTGTATATACGTACATTAAAATAACAACAGATCACTACTGGTATATTGCTAGCCACCTATTCATTTTTGTCTTTACACATCTGAGATCTGTACAACTTTCAGCAGTGATTAGTGGATTCAATCAGAGCTGAAAATCATTTCCCTTTTGTATTCTATCATTAAAATGTAGCATTTGCGGATACCAGCCACTCAAGTGATGAAAAGGTCATCTAAAGATTCTCAGAGTGACATTCATCTAAAGATTCTCAGAGTGACATAAGGAAATTCTTTTGCACCCGCATCTCCAAAGATGAGTGCTAAGAAAAAGTGGCGTTGTTGGTAATGAGGTGCCAGAAAAAACCCAGATAACCCCCAAGCTGAACCCATCCAGATATGTGTAAGTAGCCCTAAATCAAGCTATTCCAGTATTCATTTTATGAAGCTTAGGCCAGGGTTTTTGTTTTTTATTCTTTTACTGATTTATTTTTAATGAGTAGCCTAAGCCTTGTTCTAGTTGCTATAGATAAAAAGGTACAAAGTGGGAAAGCAGGCTAAAAGAACTGCAACCCTGGTTTTATTCAATTATTTTCCAACGTTATTAAGTCATCTAATTAAAGTGAGAAGGGTTTGGGTAAGGTTACTTTAAATTATTGAAAGACCAATATTTGCATAAAACTGCATCAGCAAAATTGATGATTTTGGTAAGCTATCACCTGATGTTTCATACTATCCATTCTACTTTGTTTTGATGATCGGCTGGTATTTTTATGACTCCCTCCTTATTCCCTAGACCTTCCCCAGACAGTATGGGTGAGGCAACCCCTGTTGGATTTGGAATGGTAACTTGGGTTAAGTTAGGCCAGATTCGTACAATAACCGAACCCCTTCACAGTGCTCATTCCATTAGGTACTGTAGGCTGCACGGTAGGTTTGTAGAACAGTTGCGTACAAAATGTAGTTTACGGTACTTTACTAAATAAACTAATCCTGTTTCTATTTTTAAATTATTTTACTAGGAAGGTAGCCATATTTAATAACCAAGAAACAACAATTTCCTTACCATGGTTTGGACTATAACAAGTACGTCTATAGGTTAAGTTAGGAGGATATTGGCATTGAAGGACTGCTGCGTGTAAATACGATTCTTATCATACTAGTACCAGTACGGTACCCCAGTGTCGCCCGGGTTTGAATGGTTCAGTTTCCCGAACCCCATCAAGAGTGGTATTAAAACACCGTGCTGGTCATGGAAATTACGATTTGTGCTTATTAGTTGTCAAGCTCAAGTATTTTTCGAGTTATGTAGACGCAAACATTACATATTGTCCTTTATGTATAAGATATAGGCGTCTCTCTCTCTCTCTCTGTATATATTTATTTTTTACTTGGTTTCACCACACACTGGACTTTGATGCATTTGGCCCTCACTTTCCCTGTCAGTAATGTCAACTGTGAGCGATCATTTTCTGTCTTAAAACTGGTCAAAACATACCTCAGGACAGCAGTGGGCCAGGACCGGCTGACCAGTGTTTTGCAATTTCTACTGAAAAAGCTGTGGTGGATTCACTTGATTTAGTAGTTGACAGATTTGCAACTCTCCCAATACCGTCACAGTCAAGTTCAGGTGGATCCACGAAAAGGCGTCTGTCCCTTAAGAATCGTTCACCATATAATACTAGTATTTGAAGAAAAACTCTTGTATTCTTATAGGCTTTATACAATTACTGTAAGTCTTGTAACTTGCTGATGCCTGGTATCAGACCCATCAATATTTATGTGTCCTATAAGTTTCTTAGCTACTAATAAACCTGTGACACTCCATTCCACTTTTTCTTCCTCCATAGGTCTAAAAAATGCCCCTGAAACTGTTCAGTTTTAAAAAATTTTCCGGACTCCCCAGCTGCATAAGCTTCATTCGCCCCTACCCACCTACCTACGCCAGGGCTACAGCCCCTCCAAAAAAAAATTTGATCCTTGGCAACGCCACTGATCTCTGGTGCTCCATAATCCCACTCCTCTCACTCAAGACGCAGCCTTCACACTCGCTGCTTCCTCCCTAAGTCGGTCTGAGGTGTCCGGGAAAATTTTTGAGCTGCTTCAGGAGGTTATTGTTTGGGTGATTTTTAGCAAATTACAACATCGACATGGGTCCAATTCTTAGCCTCATAAGAGCATCAGTGACTATAGAGCAGTAACGGATGAGAACTGGACCCTTGTCGATAGAATACCGTATATATATTTTTTAAATTCAATATTAGCTAAATAATAACCCTCTGAAGTTTCTCTATAATATCTCGGAACACCCTATGCAGTACAATTTTCCTCATATTTAAAGATTACTCGCAGTTAACCTCCCGACTGCCAGAGATCTCCCCCAATCTGACTTTAATCGTGCGATGGTGATAAGGATATAGTATTAGTAGTAGTAGCCTAATAATAATAATAGTAATAATAATAATAATAATAATAATAATGATAAGTAATAATAATAATAATAATAATAATAATGATAATAATAGTAACAATAAAAACAGTAATAAAACTTAGTCCTACAAAGGGCGATGGAGATCCCAAGCAGATGTCTAACCCTCGCCTTCTCTTAACTGTTTCCAGCTTTCTTTCTCTCACTGACTCTCCTCATTCCTCTTACTCTCCACCGTCCTCCCTCTTGCTGCCTATTCCCTCTGGCAATCGTTGACTTCCATTCCTTCACTCTCACCCTTCTCTCTTCTTGCTATCTCTAACTTCCTTCGTCCTCTCAGTTCCAATCCCCATTTTCCCTCTTCTCCCCACTTCCCGTTTCTCTCTCTCTTTCTCCCCCTCCCCTCTTCTAACTCTTCCCTCATACCCTCCTTGTACCTAGCTCCATCCCCTGCCATCACCCATATTCCTTCTGTCTTTGTGCCTCCTTGTTGCTAACTATCCCCTCCCTCCCTTCCTGTGTATCTTCCCCATTTCAATTCTCTAGCTCTCTTTCTTTTCTTCTCTGCCTCCCTTCACATCCCTAATTCCCTCCCCGTCCTGTTATTCCTCTCCCTGTCTCCGTCCCTTCCTTCTCCCTTCGGCCTGTCGCTAACAAGATCCCAAGTGCAATCACCCCTCCTCAGAACAACGCGGAATGGGGCATAAGGATTCATTTATGGCTTTTAAATCCCACAGTCGTAGTGGCTGGATTGGACCGTCTTGACATTATATCTATGGGTCTGTGGCTGGTATATTTATGATGGTGTAGCTGGTGAGGGTATATCTGTACAACAATGTACATCACTGGTATCTCTATGGACCGTTGGTATGATAGACCTAAGTGTACTGTATATTGATAGATAACTTCGGCTGCTATATAATATTGTTAACCTGATTCCTGGTGCTGGAGAGGAACGCCTTCTTGCGGTGACACTTATAAACCGGGCGGCACCGCTGCCTGGTTATACGAATATCCTCCAGCTTCCTTCCATCTTCCATGAGGAGGATGGTGCATTGCAAAAGACATCTTCACAGACCATAGGGTTCACTTTCGAAGAAGGCAGGGGCCACAACAACAACATCCTGATGTCTGTACACCCTGGTGGGTCACAGCTGGGCAGTGGTGGTGATGGTGGTGGTGAACATGACTGCAGCAAGAATGGACTGTAGAACGGGGAGGTAAAGCGGGGAGGAAGGGCGGGGGTCAGGGCCTGGGGGAAGGGAGGGCCAGGACCTGTGGGGAGTGAGAGTCAGGGCCTAAAGGTAGAGACAGGGTCAGGGAGTAGGGGGAGGAACAGGGAGTGGGATGAAGGGGAGGGTCAGTGGCTAGGATTAGGGGTAGGGTCAGGTGTTTGGGATGAGTGTCAGGGCTGGGTGAGGGAGAGCTATATTTAAACTATAGCAGCCCAAGGACGTCTTTTCCACCTTATTCTGGCTAATGCCTTGTGATTTTATTAAACTCAAGAAAGACCCTCTCAGGCTGAACGAGTCTCAGTTAACTCATTCATTTCGAAGGTCTTTATGTCCTTTATTTATTTATTTTTAGCTAGCACCAAATAGTTTTCTTTAGTTCAGGAGAGACGGCCGCGGGTACAGGGTTCAAGATATTTTAGCATAAGTTAATCTCGATCGGGGAAGCATATGAAACGAGAAAAAAAATAGTAAACATTAGTGAGAAAAGTCCAAGCCATGTCACAGCTGTATAGTTTGGATCACTCGCACAACAATTTTTTAGCCAAGAGAACACTTTAGAGAAACAGCCAATCTTCACCTCACTCTGCTTCGATACTGGTGGAAGTTGATCTTTGCATGAGCCAGGTGTTTGTAACCGGAGGAGCCCAAGCAGTTTACCTACAAAATGAGTTTAAATTACCGTAATGGCTAAAAGTTGGAGGATATTCATAACATCATGCTCTGAGCTCTGTGACAAGCCAGGGTATATCATAATGCCAGTATGAGCTCTCACTTGTTATCTGTTGGACGTCGGATATTTTACCATTTCCGAAAAGATCTACTTCGAAACAGTTCAAACCATATAGAATATTTTTGGGAGGTCCTGTACGATTAACCTCAGGGCAATGTTCAGTTCTACACAACTTAAAAAAACAGTATATACCCATTTTTTCTTACTTTTTTATGTACCGGTATTTTCGTAACAGTCTTGGTACACAAATACAGCGGGGATGGGAAGAGGGAACCCTTGCTTGAGTTATACTGTACACTACTTACAGTAAACACTGAATTGTATCCAAGACAGATATACCAATTTTATCAAATCTCCAAGACATTTTAGACAGTCCTTTTGAGAAACCCATGAGAACACAAAGAAACAAACAAGGAAAAAAGTGTAATTTCTTTACCGTCTGGGAGTGAGGGTAATTAAGCATTAGGACATGTGAGGCCATCTTAGGCTGTTGTCTGGGAGGGGTCGGTGCGGTAGAAGAAACCACACAGAGATCGTCTTTGGAATGTGACGACCACAGAGGCGGGGGGAAAATTCTCCAAAGTTTAGGGAATGTGGAGATGAGTGTGAATGTGGTGGTGGTGGTGGTGGTGGTAATGGTAGTGGTGGTGAGTGGAGGTGATGGAGATAGTATCTGGAGGGTCATTGGTGGAAATAGGTGGTGGTGATGATGGATAGCAGGGATCGCTAAAGGCAGAGGTGATGGAGAAGATTTTGAGGTTTTAAGCTGGTGACAGAGTGATGGTGGAAGGAAATGAGGCTGAGAGCGTTGTTAGTGAAGATGGAGATGTGTTGAGGGTGCAGGGAGTAGGCAATGAGTCGGAGTGGCTATGTGGACAAGAGATGACGACAGTGGCTAGAGATGAAAAGGTTTTGGAAATGAACCGTATTGTTCGCGGCGATAGCGATGATAAAAAGGGAGATAGTGAAGATTGCAAAGTATGTAGATATTGGTTGAAGTAGGCCTAAATGCTGATGAAACGAGAGAGAGAGAGAGAGAGAGAGAGAGAGAGATGGGTGGACCCGAGGCTACAGTCCAACATCACACACAATTACCTGGTTCAGTAAGTCTCTCCCGCCGAGCCCCAGGGAAGAAGGCGCCTCTTGTCCCCTCCTACCATCTTCTTCCAGCCCTACCCCCCCACTCAGATTTTTTGCTTTCTCTCTCTCTCTCTCTCTCTCTCTCTCTCTCTCTTAGGAAGGTACTCACGGTGGAAAGAAGTTGTACGAGAGTGAGAGAGAGAGAGAGGGGGGGAGGGGGTTGAAAAAGTACGCAACCTTAGGAAAGTCTAATTTTGATCTATTTTCTCACCTATATATCCGTCAGTCTGTCTATCTATCCATCAGTCACTCTGTCTATCTATATATCAATCTTCCAATCTATCTATGTATGTACCGACGGACACCGCGTTCTGCAGGAGATGGTCTCAACAAACAAGCCTGGGAATCAGTTTTGTTTCTTATCTCCTGCGACCCCTGCTTCCCGCCCCAGCACGCCAGCCTCCCTCATGTCCTCCCCACGCTGGCTGACCCTGTGCTGAGAACTGGCAGCCACGTCATCACAGCCCTGCCTAACCCAACCCAATGTCATCTGCCAGACGTGATTGGGGTGAGCAGGGAGGGAGGGAAGGAGGGAGGGTAGGCCGAAAGGGAGAGAGGTAGGAAGTTGAAAGACGAGGGAGGGAGGAAGGAAGGAAGTAACGAAGGAAGGAAGAAAGGAAGGTAGGCCAGAAGGGAGAGAGGTAGGAAGTTAAAAGAGCAGGGAGGTAGGGAGGATGGAAGGAAGATAAAAAGAAAGAGAGGGAGGAAGGAAGGAGAAAAGATGGTTGAAAGAAAAAGGCAGACTGGGAAAGAGTGGGAAGGTGAGAGAGAGAAAGAAAAAAGAGAGGAGGCGAATGAGGAAGAGGACAGGAGCATGAGGAATAGGAATTAGGAGGGAAAGATAAAGCAGAGGTGAGAGGAAGAAAGAAGAAAGGAAGGAAAGCTAGGGGGAAAAATAGGGAAGACGAAAAGTATTAGAAATGCTGTTGGAAGAAAGAAAGTGGAATGGGTGAAAAGGGTAAGGGAAAGAGGTGAGAAAAGGAGGAAGAGAGAAAGAAATGAAAAAAATGAAAGGGGAGAGGGAATGTTGTAATAAAAAGAGAAAGGAAGGGTAGGAGTAGGGGGGGTGAAAGGAGTGAATAACACTGAGGAAGAGGGGAAAAAAAGGAAAGAAGTGGAAGATACACCAGGAAGAGAGAGAGAGAGAGAGAATATAAAGCTAAGGAAACATTTAGTGTATTGTTGTTAATATATCCAGTATTAAAAGCTTCACACCAGACATCGAGCAGTTATCATAAAGTAACACTGATGGCAACTGTACATACACGATTCGTTTTTAAAATCCCTTTTCTGCAACTAGATTTTTCCGAGTTTTTAATCTTGCTACCGTATAGCGTTTTTCTTTAGTTCATGAGAGACATCTGTATTTAAGGACTAGGGGGTTTTACGTTATTAATATTGACACACTGTCGTTTCAGTAGAAAACGAGGGTACTGAGGGGAGAGACGGTAAATTATTCAATACGTGGGCTATATTAAGACATGCTAGGAAACAAAAGATTTATATACGTAACAGAAAATATTCCGAGTATCTCTGATCTGAGGGTAGGGTACCAGCGTTCTCAGGGAGTCAAGGGTCAAGCTACATTAGACGACTGAAGAACGAGAATGAGAAAGTTGGAAAATAGTTTTACGTATGGGGAAGTGATGACGACTTGTCACGTGTTTAAATTTCTTTATCGAATATCGACATTCTTAGAAAATATTTCTTCGGTACCGAGTATAGTAGTTATTACGAAAAATATATCACATTTCATTCCACTTTCCATGGAGGTGCAAAGTGCGTAGACTGTGCAACCTTAGTCGCTATCCACTTACTTGAAGTAGTGCAACCTTCAGGTGACAGCATTGAGCGACAAACCAGATAGGTTCATGTAACCCCGGAATTCATATACCATTTTGGCTGATAACGCTATATATAACCAGATAATTGACGCCTGGTGGTTGCGTAGGTTTTGGCGTTCCAACTGGATGACCCCCTTAAGACTTTAAATGTGATTGATGGTTTGGGTTTAATGTTTACATAATGCTGTTCAGGGAAAAGCGATGGGTAACTCTCGCCTTAAATGTCTGGAATGAACAGTCTAGTACCGGACTCCTACGTTCCCAATGTGACAGTGATGAATTAGATAAGGAATAGATGAATGTGTATTTGCATCTGTCCTCGTGATACACCTTTGAATGATGATGACGGTACCAGGTGATGTTAAAGTTCCGCCAGTCTTTTGATGAAGTCCCGTTAATTAGGTGTTGACGTGAAGGTGGAGGGGACCCAGCCCAACTGAGCTCCCTCCTAATTACTCATTTTCTCGCTAGTATTCTGGATACAGTCTTACTATTATGGTTCGTTCATCATAATTTGGCTCAGATTTTCGTCTTTTCGCACCTTATTTCATGTAACTCAGTGGCAGAAAACGGTAATGTTCCGGCTCCACATCCTTGGCACTGTACTTCTAAATGAGCATCATATTCGGGTGTTAATCTGTTGTTACAACTCAATATTCGTGATGGAGAGATGACAAGTCCAACATTGAGTAAAAGAAGTTTAGTTTCCTGTCGCGACAAATATTTATTTTTATAAGAAGGATAAGGGAAGGAAAGTTAAGAATCTTCCCATGTCCTCTGTTCTTCTTGCAAAAAAGCAGATCTTTATCCAGAGAAACATTATCGTCAATTATTTTGTTACTCTCGGCCCTTGTTAATGGACAGGAGGATTAAGAATGAATTATTTTGCACTCTTACAACATGGGTCTTCGTTTGTCTCTTAACCCCTTCACTATGAGAGGTCCTCCTAAGCAGAATTTAATTATGTGGCAGTAGTAAGAATATGTTATGAAAGATATCATTGTTTTGAAGGAGTTAACCCTCGCCGCGCTACATATGGTACCTCATATGACAAGGGGCCACGCTGCAAGTCTCATGTGAAGTACAGGTTCCATAGGTTATAAAACAATGACTCAGGGGAGATAAACTATCTTGCAAAGAATCAGCCCAGCAAGGGTTAATGGAGGCTTTTTCTAACCCCACCACTACGAGACTCCTCTCTAACCTGAGTGATACTGCATGGCCAGAACAAAAATGCCAAAAAAGAGTTATGGCATTGAAGGGTTTGTTGTTAAGGTTATGTCACTTCAGGCCCGCATATCGGCCTCGACTATAGTTATGTTTGTCTAAGTATTACAAAATATAGCGTCACGGATCGAGGTCGACTTTTTCAAGTATCAAGTAATGTGATATATATTTTCGCTTATCCACGAGCTTTTCACCTTGATTTTAAGTTTTCTCTGTAGCATTTTAGAAGGCTGATTTGGCATGTAAACACTTTCACTGCAGTCTACCGTACCTATACTCGTATGTACTCGATATACACCGAAGACTTTGTTTTCCTATACCGTACAGTTCAGAAATGTCAAGTATTTGTTTTTTAAGTATTAAAATTTGCTTTCGCTTTGTGTCTTTGTCTGCTGCCTCTGTCCTTCTTATAAACATTTCTTTGTTCATTTTTTTGTAGAAGTTAGTGTCTGTACTGTTCTAAGGTCCATTTTTTTTTTTTACGGTTTGCATGTAAGTTGTTTGTATCTCTCGATGCACGTGGAGTTTAATGTGGCTTAGAATCAAAAGAGATAGTAGGAGCTACGTATGTTGCACACGCAGATACAGACACATGCATAAGTTACACCTAGACAGGCAGACAAAAAAACTGACTGATAGACAGACAGACAGACAGACAGACAGACAGACACACACACACACACACACACACACACACACACACACACACACACACACACACACACACACACACACACACACACACACACACACACACACACACACACACACACACACACACACACACACACACACACACACACGTCTCGACTTAGTCATTACCGTTGCTCGTATATGTTAATATGCGGAAACGATTCTCTCAACTTTTACTTTGTAGCCAGAAACTTACTTGGGGACATTTTTCTGGGGGTCACAGCAAGTGATAATTCAGAAGTTCCAAGTTGCTCAACTCCCTGGCTTAGTCAAGGAATGCATAATTTCATCTCTACAAGGGGTGTAAAAATGGAGAGGAAAGTGGCAGTGTTGAGGACTTGGCAAAGGGTGTGCTGTGAATACTAATTGTCGTCAGTTCAGCCGGCAGTGATGGGATGGGCCAGTGCTTCCCTCACCTCGCACTCCCACCCGCTTACCCTCACCAACACCACCACCACTACGCTAGGGTTTCCACGCAAGCTGTTGTGCTTTCGTGGTCTGTGGTTCGGTCATGGTCTGTGTTTCTGTCATAGTCTGTGTTTCTGTCGTGGTCTGTGTTTGTCATGGTCTGTGTTTCTGTTATGGTCTGTTTCTCTTATGGTCTGTGGTTCTGTTACGGTTTGGGGCTCTGTCATGGTTTGTGTTTCTGCCGTGGTCTGTGGTTCTGTTATGGTCTGTGGTTCTGTCATGGTCTGCGGTTCTCTCAAGGTCTGTGGTTCTGTCGTAGTTTTTGATTATGTTGTGATCTTTAACCCTGTCGTAGTCTGTGATCCCAACATGCTGTCGTACTGTGGCATTCCCCAATGTCAGGACAGTCTCGGGTCTTGTGGACCTTGGAAGCATCGTGGTAATTGGTTTCGTTCCATCACAGTCTTTGGCCTTTCGTCACTCAGAAATTTTGTCGCAATTATGTGATTTCCTATAGTCTCTGGTGTTATGGCTGCCGATCGTACTCTTGCTCTCACATGTCTCGACTGATCCCTACACTTCTACGCTCTACCAGGTCGTCGGAACGCCTTGAATTCAGCAAAGCAAATAAGATCAGGCCCAGGGCAAGACATTCTTAGAAGGTGGTATGCGCTCGCGTGTAGGAATGTGTTTGTGCGTTTATGTGTGTGTGTGTGTGTGTGCATGAGAGAGAGAGAGAGAGAGAGAGAGAGAGAGAGAGAGAGAGAGAGAGAGAGAGAGAGAGAGAGGTCTTTAAGCTCTTGTATCTGATTTGCATATCAACCACACTGCTGAATATCTCCCCTATTGCTCGCGGCTCAGCTTTAAGAGTTAAAGGTCTCTTGACATTCTAGTCACCCTACACCAATTACAGGCAGCAGCGCACAAGACGGAAACAGAGACACGGCCATAAGCTGTGTTGATGTATGGATGGTGCAGGTGTATGAAGGGGGAAAACGGGGCCATGCCATAAGCTGTGTTAATGTATGGATGGTGCAGGTGTATGAAGCGGGAAGGCGGTGCAATAAGCTGTGTTGATGTATGGATGGTGCAGGTGTATGAAGCGGGAAGACGGTGCAATAAGCTGTGATGATGTATGGATGGTGCAGGTGTATGAAGCGGGAAGACGGTGCAATGAGCTGTGTTGATGTGTGGATGGTGCAGGTGTATGAATCGGGAAGGCGGTGCAATGAGCTGTGTTGATGTGTGGATGGTGCAAGTGTATGAAGCGGGAAGGCGGTGCAATAAGCTGTGTTGATGTGTGGATGGTGCAAGTGTATGAAGCGGGAAGGCGGTGCAATGAGCTGTGTTGATGTGTGGATGGTGCAAGTGTATGAAGCGGGAAGACGGTGCAATAAGCTGTGTTGATGTGTGGATGATGCAGGTGTATGAAGCGGGAAGATGGTGCAATAAGCTGTGGTGATGTATGCATGATACAGTTTTGAGGAAACAATGCAAATGTACAACATGTTGCAAAACGATCAGAACGAAGTTTTAGGTAATGAAATAAGGTGATTTTTCGTGTGTTTTTGTCGAGCAAGGTATAAGGCGCATACATTGCAAACTCTTGATTGTGAAGACAGAGCATGTCGTCCAGACATCAGAATAATCATAAGCTATACAAAGGGATGTGGCCGAGTGAAAAAGGGAGTGAACTAGAGACAGGCAAAGTAGCGCGTTCATTCTCTCTCTCTCTCTCTCTCCCTCTCTCTCCAGAGGTAACGTGAGGTTTGTGCCAGTCTCTCACTATCCCTTTCGGGTTGTGGAGGGTCTAGGATGAAAAGAAGGCTTGAGGTTGGGCCATATCATACAAGCCGCAGGAGACCACCCATGTCCCCTACAGTGTGCATGTGATAGAAAATCCTACGGCCACGTCTCTGTTTCCAACCGAAGCGTGTTAACGCATGGCCGTCTCCCACCCAACAAGAATTCTACCACCAGAATTCTTCCACCTTTGGATAAAGCCGACTGAAATACCATGATCCAATCTCTGGCTAACTTCTTCACGCCTCAGTTAATTATGATAGCAATACGTTATCACTGTAACACGATGGAAATTAGTGCCCCAGAGATGACGCGTTAAAGAAAGGGCGCATTCTTTTAGAGTGGTTAGAATCCTGAGCCTCGGGAACTAATTTTCTCGTGTGTGTCCAGAGATGAATGTTTTAAAGGAATTATTTGATAAGTCTGATCACCAAACGGTCGGTAATACTTGATAGATATAAAACAGTATACATACGGTATATTTTGCTTGATTACATGAAAAATAAAGCTCATGCAATAAATACCTTAATCCATCATAAACTATTTATTTGTTTATTAATACAGGAACTATACCCTCCTTACGCTTATCAGAATCTGTTGGAAAGAGTAGCGAGAGTTTGCAGTATTACTCATCAAGAATAGAAGAATATAATTATGTGTTCTCTGATACGAGCCTTTTCAACATAATTTCGTTGTGATATTGCTGCCGTCACTGTCTTAAAACACACGCTGGGTAATGCATAATCCTCTCCTGTGCCATCCACTTCTGAACCTGCGCCTGAGCCAAAGCTGATGTCCTTACTGTCAACCACACAAACGATCGTCCATTGCGATAATATATGAATGCAACTGTGTGTCCAGTGAGGCGAGCAGCAGAGGGGAGAGAGGGTAGCAGGACCAGTGACACATACAGTGTTCAGCCCTTCGTTACAAAGGACTTCCCTTGGCTCAAAAAAATCATCTGACTATGTAAAACAATAGAAAGAACATCATCGTACTTAAGAGAATAATGGAGACTGTCTTAGCCAATGCAACACGGGAGGTTGCCCAGAAGATTAATAAAATCGTCCGGCAGCATCAAGAATCAAACCATCGCCTTGCAGAGGTTAATGGAGATTACTTACAATTCATACATCACGAGAGGACTCCCGTAAAGTGAATAAAAGAAAGAGGCGTTAATCAGACTGAAAAGGTTAAATTTCTAAGCTTCAGTTACGTCTTGGAGAAGGCTTGTCCTGTGTGTATGTGGGTGGGTGGGAGACCTCGCAATATTCGCTATTTTGGCGTCGCGTTCTTCATTTGTGGTCGTGGTGTGGTGGCATATGAGGCGAGGCGGGAAGGTGATGGGGCTCTTCCCACACCACTCACGAATGGATGGGGAAAGACGGGGGAGGGGGAACTTCAGGGTAGGGAGGAAGGGCAGGGGAAAGGGTGGGGAGGAGGCAGGGAGCTGGGGGGTAGAGAGGAAGGGCTCCCGGGAAAGGAGTGGGGGGAGAGGTACGGTTGGGAATGGGGGTATGGCGTAGTGACCGTAGGGTAGAGGAGGGTTGGGGGGCCTCGGGCTAGGAATTACAGGGGCCGCGCCAATCGCTTTATTGTCTCGTTTGCATTCCTTATCGAAAGTGTAACAGATGTGAAATTGCAAACCAGGAAAGGAATATTGCAACAAGCCAGACTGTGCCCTCTGACTTATTCCGCCCTCTAATTGCGACATCACCACGCGTACGGCTGTGAATAGGGGGGAGCAGCCAAGACAGGGGGGTAGTTAGGCGGGGGGTAAGGAAGATCGGGGAGAGGGAGTAGGCCATAGGGGGAGTAGGGTAATGCAGAGTAGAGTTGAGGAGCAGTTGACTAAGAGGGGAGTGTAGTAAGGTAGGGTAGAGGAGGTATTTAATAAGAGGAGTAGAGGGGGAGAAGAATAGGGAGCAGTGGAATGGGGAAGAGTGGAGGGGGTAAAGCGAAAGGGAACAGAAGTGGATGAGGTAGAGGAGAGTAAAGTAGGGGAAAGTAGAGGGGAAGAAGATAAGAGAATACGGTTTGGAGGGGAGGAAGGGAAAAGGCGAAGGGGGAGTGAGGGTGGGCGGTGGGAAATATAAGGGATATGGTGAGAGAAGTACAGAGAGTAGGGGTGGGGGAGGAAGAAATTAAGAGGGTGGGTGTGGAAGGGAGAGAAAAAGAGTGAGGGGAGATACAAAGGAAAGTGTGAAGTGGTGGGGAGGGAGGAAAGGAGTGGTGGGGAGGGAGAAGTAAAGAGAAGACAGTGATAAAGGAGTGAATGAGTGAGGGTGGAGGAAATACAATGTATGAAAGAGGCAGAGGGAGGGCGGAGTGAGGGAAGAGAGAGGGGAGAGGGAGGATAGAGTGAAGTCTGGTAGGTTAATGGAACGGAGAAGAGAGAGAGAGAGAGAGAGAGAGGCTGAAGTAAAGTTAGCATATTAGAAATGGAGGAAAGAAGGAGGGAGAGGAAGTGAGAAAAAAGACAGACGTAAGGAAGAGGAGGAAAGAGTAAGAAAGAGAGGCGGGGGAATATAGAAGAGGAGAGAGACGGCCACCCACACATACACAAAAAGGAAAGGGAGAGGAAAGGGGCAGAGGAACAGAGAGGGAGAAAGAAGTATGAAAGAAGGAGATTGAAAAGGAGAGAAAGTAGGTGAGAAAGAAAGATAAGGTAGGTGGGAGGGGTGGGGGTCTAGAAAAGGAAGAGAGTAAATAACCTCTTCAGACCTCGGACATCTTTTTAATTCTTATCCCAGAACGATTTTATTCAGCCTAGGATGGACCCAGTGAACTAGGGAGGTACGATAGAGCCTTCAGGGATGTGTTCTTTGCAATGTGGTTCTCCCAGGCTGGTGGCTTCATGAATAAACTATGAAAAAGATTGAATAACGTAGCTCGGGATACGGAGTTTGGGTGGATAGGAGAAACACTCGTAGGTAAGAAGTCAGATGTAAGGAAATAGAGGAAGAGAACTGAAGTGAGAGCGAAAGACGAAGAGAAACAAGGATATGCAGAGGAAATGGAGATGTGACAGAGGAAGAGAATAACAAAGGAAAAGAGAAAAAAAGAGAATGAAAGGCGAAAAGAGAATAAACGAGAAAGAGAATGAAAAATATAAATGAAAGGAGAAGACAAGAGACAGAAAATCGAATGGGTAGGAAAGAGGTGATTGAAGGGAGGAGAAAATGATGGGAAAAGAGGAAGAGGGGTGAGAGTAGGAGGGGAGGAAGAAGAGAAACAAGGAAGCAACATGCCAAAGAAAAAAAAAAAGGTCAGGGGGTAGAGATACAGATAATGGAAAGGGTAATAAAGATAAGATCAGGAATTGGAAGGAATGAGAGGAAAAAGGAAAAGGGGTGAGAGTGAGAAGCAGGGAGGGAAGAAACAGGTGAATGGAGAGGTAATGAGTGTATGGTACAAAAGGGCAGGATTGAGGGAAAACTTAACTCTTTCAGTAGGGTGATTTTTTTTTTTTTAATGTATTATTGTAACCAAGCAGTTTTACGTGGTTCAAGAGGGATTGTTATTTTTTAACTCGAGTAGTTAGATACAGCCGTCTTTAATTTCTCCGCTACCAGGGCAGTATTTTAAGTTGAGTAAAATGTCTGGAAGTTGTAAGAATAGAAAATAAAATTCCGTCAACGTATCGAAGGGATTAATGGGAAGGAGTGGGCGGGCAAGGGAAATGGAGAAACTAAGAGGTAGAAAAGATATGGCAGAGAAGGAAGGAAGGAGGAAGAAAAGTAATGGCAATCATAGCGGTGATGCCGACATGACGGAGGGAGAGAGAATGACCAAAAGACGACAAGAGAGAAAGCATGAGTCAGACTGAAAAAGAAAAATGCAGTGCAGTACATGGCAAGAGGGAAAAAAATTCAAGAACAGAGAAAAAATGAAACGGATGGGAAATATAGGCATGACAGATGGAAAAAGAGGGAAAGAAAAAAATATGACGGAAGTGAGATAGGAGAATGAGAAAAAGAGAAACAGAAAGGTAAGGAAATTATGACAGAGAATGGAGAAATGAGAGAGAGAGAGAGAGAGAGAGAGAGAGAGAGAGAGAGAGAGAGAGAGAGAGAGAGAGAGAGCGGGGGAGGGAAGGGGAGAGAAAAAAAAGGTTAGATGGTAGTTGGTGAATCCTGCTTGGGCGGAAATTATGTGACATGGAGGGGGTGGGTGTGGGGGGAGCAGGGGGAAAGATAGGGTGGGGTGAGGGGGCGAGATAGGAGGGATAGGGAGTTAGCAGGGAGGATATTGAGGGCGGGGGGGGGGGAGGTAAGGAATGGGAGAAGGAGAGACTGGGAGAAGACAGGCATGACAAGAGAAGGAGAAATGGAAAGGAATGGGTAGAGAAGAGTGGGAAGATGTAGAGAGGAAAAGGGGATGAGTGTATGGGGAGAGAGGAGAGGCGGTGGTAAAGGAAGGAGAAGAGGTGGGGAGGTAGGCAGGAAGAGAGGGGAGAGGGAGGGATAGAGTGAGCAAGAACACGAGAGGCAGGAATGGGGTGGGAGGAAGTGGGGTCAGGGTAGAGAGAGAATAGAAGGCAAGTTGAGGGAAGGTGTAGATGGGAATGATGTGTTGGATGGTGTCATAGCTGAACACGTCACTCTCTCTCTGTCTCTGTCTCTGTCTGTCTGTCTGTCTGTCTGTCTGTCTGTCTGTCTGTCTCTCACACACACACACACACACACACACACACACACACACACACACACACACACACACACACACACACACACACACACACACACAGAAACATGACAACAGTATAATTAGGGTTACGTGAGTTGTAAGGCTCGCACCCCACACCGTGTGGAGGAATTCAGTTTCTGTCATCGAGCATACTCCAAACGACAACGGATTTCGCAGAAAAAAAAGAAAGAAAATTGCTTGTCTGCCAAAAATGAACTTCTACGTAGACCTCCTCTGCCCTCCACCCATAAAAATCATAAAAATGGCATTTTGCTGATTCAAGTTATGTGTGTAGGACTGTGTTAATCTAGATATGATGTGAGATGACTTCATGCTTTTTATACCCGAGACGATACTCAGAGGCATTTACTTTCCGCGTAGAGGGTAGGAAAATATTTTTGATTGTGTGTGTTTGTCTGTGGTCTGTTAGGGTTATTACGTGAAAGCTTTTACGCATTAGCTTCATATTCTGTAGTCTGGTACCTATAGTCTATTTGATTGATCTCTGCACCTGAGATGTATGGGGCATGTAGGGTGTGTTTGATTCACGTATGCTGATCGGCCGTCGATGATATCATTGAAGTAAATGAAGACATGTACTGTAGCTGAACATGTGGACGTAGGTGTACTTCGTGGGTGGTTATTATACTGCAACATGCGGACGTAGGTGTACAGCGTGGGTGTATGCAGTGCAACATGCGGACGTGGGTGTACACCATGGGAGGCTAATTTACTTCAAGCGTCATCCATCGTTTTATAAAACTTTATAATCTTCTATAAATATCTTTAATAACAGTAAACTTTTAAAGCTAATTTTGACCTCTATAGCTTCGGAAAATATTCCATATTTAAACTGGCTGCATATATTGCAGGCAGTTAAAAAATATAAACATATATTGTATGTGTTGAAATAAGAAGAGCTGTAGATTTACGTCATCTTCAGCCAATCAGCAGCCGTGAATCAAACACACCCTACTCGCCCCATACATCTCAGCTGCACAGCTCAATCAAACAGGGTATAGTGGCCATATCTTCCAATATGAAGGTCGCGAGCTAGGGTTGAAAGTGGCTGGAGTGAAAAGAAATCTGCACCAAGTGGTTGCCTTTTCGTTTTAGATTTTGCATAGCCTACTTTTCTTCCTGACATGAAACTTCCTGGGGAGAAAGGACATACATTTAGTCATAACAGAGGCAAAACCTAAAGTCTACACATCGTAAATTTCGATGAGTGTCTGTCATCAGTCAGTTAAGGTCACCCACCTTCTCTCCCTCTGCAGGCCTTATCTAAGTGGATGTCCTCGCAAGGACAACAACAATATATGGATAACAAACACTTACCAGTTCCTTTTATAGTCTCGCGATTACCACTCAGTCCGCACCTGACTGTACGTGGAAATGGCTTCAGTACTTCTTGTTAATTAAGCATACAAATATGGACTGGATGCCTCTTGTATCCATGCAGATTCGTGTATAAGTAAACTAAGTACGTCCTTTTGCGAGAATGAAAGCCAGTCTCACTTAAATTTATCATTTCAGTCGAAAATATATTCCAGCGAACGCAAAGTAAAAATGATTGTCACGAAATGTTAATCAGATTCATGGTATCACAGTTTTCATTTGATTTTCACCTGATTTTCATACTGTTTTTTAGTTTGTAAAGTTGCCTCATATCGTCATAGGTGTGCCTAACTGTGGATTATATCCTTCAGTTCTTTCGAATCTAACTTCCAATTAAAATTTTTTTTTAATAATATCACCGACTTTACGAATCAACTTCGAAACTCAAGTGGAAGTCAAATGAAAGTCATAATGAACTTAACAGTCTCGCCAAAAAGAAATCATTATATTAAGAACAGCCAGATGAAAACTTATACTGTAGTTGCTTGTACAACAGACACCCTCGTCCATCTGCCACTCAGTTTGCAGCCGGGGGTGGTGGAGACATGCTGACGAAGTACTGTAGACTTGCTGCATGTGCTCTCTTTATCTGATATATGTTTGACTATTTTATTCACAAGATATTAAAAATGGCGCACATGTGTAAACGTACACACACACACACACACACACACACACACACACACACACACACACACACACACACACACACACACACAAGATGAGGGAGAAGTTTATCCCGTGGACGCTGACCATGTGACTCAGTCCCCTCCTCCTCGTCCTTCGCTCTCTCTCTCTCTCTCTCTCTCTCTCTTCCTCATACAGTATCTGCATTACCTAGAATCGGCTGCTTGCAGAGGTGGCTGACAGTTACTCAGTAGAACAGAATAGTTCAAAGCCGATGTAGACAAAGTGTTGGTGGCTTAATGGAAGATTGAATGTTTCCTCCTTCCCTGTAATATATCCCAGCCCCACCTTCTCATCCAGGTTAGGTGCACTTCTTTTTCCGTGCCTCTTCTACAGATGGGAGAGGTGAAAGCCTTCTTGTTTTCTGTACTTTTTTCTCACTTGTAGAGTAGTAACGTGTCCCTGGCAGCTTCATTCATGGTACCTGCTCGGTATGGGTCGTAAGACCTTTTGAGGTACTACTTCTCTCTCTCTCTCTCTCTCTCTCTCCCTCGTGGTGAGAGGGCAGACACATACGTCAAATAAGGAGACAGTGATGAGGCAGGTAGAAGGAAGGTGGAGAGGGAGAGAGAACCGAGGGAGAAGAGGATGTTTGGCACTTGGAGAGAAAAGAGGGAGGAAAGTTGACAGCAGGAGGAGAGATGTGACAGGAAAGGGAGGGGAGGTGACAGGCGGTGGGGTGACAGGGGGAGTTGGGTTGTTGTCTGGCAGGGTGGAAGAGGCGTAGGAGGGGGAGCAAAATAGTGACGTCTCTTATACCCATTCATTCTTCCTGTCTTCACTCTCCCCCACCCTGCCTCCTCCCCTTCCTCATAACCTACACCCCAACCTTCCTCCCATTTTTCCTTACTACAGCACCCTCCCCTCCCCTCCCCCTTATTACAGCACCCCCTCCCCTCCCCATTGTCTACAGCACCCTCCCCTCTCCCTTATTACAGCACCCCCTACTCTTCCTAACAGCTTCCAAATCCCCTTTTGATATCAGAAACAGCGAGTGAGGAAATGTAAATAGGGGTACTTTCTCTTCTCTTTTCATTTCTTGCCTCAACTCTCTCTTCTACCATTTCTCCTATCTCTTTCTCCTCATGTGCACATATCTCTCTCTCTGTCTCTGTAACCTTTCTCTTCCCTCCCTTTCCTCTCTGTCCCCACCCTCCCTTCTTTTTCTCTTCTTTTCTTTCTCCACCTTCCTTCCTTCTCTCTCCCCTCCCTCCTTTCTCTCTCCGCCTCTTTCTCTTCTCTTTTCCCTCTCTCTCTTCTTTCTTCTCTCTCTCTCTCTCTTCTCTCTCCACCTCCTTCCCTTCTCTCTCCCCTCTCTTCCTTCTCTCTCCACATCCCTGCTTTCTCTCTCCCCTCTCTTCCATCTCTCTCTGCTTCCCTCCTTTCTCTCTCCTCTCTTTCCCAAACCTCTCCGCCTCCCTCTCTTCTCTTTCCTCCCTCCCGTACAGCTTCAGCCCCCTCCTCATTCTGTTGTCTCCCTCCCCTCCACACCTAAATGTTTGGCAGAGGTGAATAACAGTGATACATAATGCTTTTTACATTCCTTCTCCCTGTCTCCTCTCAGGTGGTTCCTTCTTTTCCCTACCTCACTTCTCTTTTCCTCCCTTGCCTCTTCCTTCTGTTCTTCCCTTACCCTCTCCCTCCCTCCCACCGTCCCTTCCTCCCCTCTCTTTTCCCCCCTTGCCCCTCCGTCCCCTCTCTTTTCCCCCCCTCTCTCCGTATTCTCTTCCTCCTCTCACCCCTCCCTCCCTTCCTTCTCTTTTCCCCCTTACCCCTCCTTCCATCCTCCCTTTCTTCCCCTATTGCCATTCTCTCCCTTCACTCTTTCAGTCCCTCATCTATTGTACATCCCCAGCCACCCCTCCCCTGCGACCACAACACTTCCACCCCTTCCCTCCCCTCCCACCAAAGCACTGCCACTCCTCCTCTCCCTTCCGACCACAGCACTCCATCCCCTCCCCTCCTATCTCCTTCAACCAGTACACTCCCTCCCCTCCAGCCAGATCACTTTCATTCCTTCACCCACAGCAAAATTAATCTCCCCTCCATTCCGATCACAGCATTCTCCTCTCCCCACCAACCATAGCACTCCCTCATCTCTTCACCTCTTCAACCACAGGACTTCCTCATTTTCCCTTCCTTCCGGCCACATCACTCCCTCCCCTCCCGTTCAGCCACATCACTCGGTCCCCTACCCTTCAACCACAGCAATCCCCTCCCCTTCCCTCCAACCACGGCACACACTCATCGCCCCTTCCCTCCAACCACAGCACTCCCTCCCTTTCCCTCCAACCACAGCATTCCCTCCCCTCCCCTCCCCTTCCCTCCAACCGCAGCACTCCTTCTCCTTCAGTCCCCTTCCCTCCAACCACAGCATGCTCTCATCTCCCCTTCCCTCCAAGCACAGCACTCCCTCACCTCCCCCCGTCCAGTCATAGCAGGGGGCGGTGTGTCGTTATACAGTATATTAAATCAGATTCCATCCAGTCATAATTATCAGCTTAGAAATTAATCACATCAAAAAATCACACTTGGGTTAATTTATCGTCCACCCAGACAGTCACTCGACATTGACAATAAAATCTACAATCAATTTGTCCAAGTCTCTTGTATGCAAAACACTGCAATATTTGGTGATTTTAATTTACTAGTTCTAAAATGGGGAGAAACCCTATTCTCACACACGGGGTTGGATCTATGTACAAACTATCAGGAAAGCTCATTGCATTAGTTCGTAAATTATCCAGCACTCAGAGCTAACATCTTAGATCTTGTTTTAGCCACATCAGAAAATTTAGCAAGTAATATTATAGTAGGAGAAGAATTTAGTACAAGGTATCATCATATAGTTACATTTAACCTTATATTAATTGAAGACAATGTCAAGGCTAGTTGTGAAAAAGTGCCCAACTACAATAGAGCTAATTTTAATGAAGTAAGGTAATTTGCAGGTCCCAGTGACTGGCATCCCATCGTCGAAATGTTAGATATACTATGCTTCATAGCAGTTTATAACAGAAACTCTGAACAGAGCATTTATGTATTCCAATGCACGACAGTAGGCCTGCCAAAAATTATAAATCCAAAGGTGGAACTCTGATATTAAACATTGACTGTCAGCAAAATGTTCTTACTCATAAAAACTATAATGCCACAAGGAATCAAAGTGATAAAAACAAATAATGATGCTCTTTGACGGAAAGAAAAAAAAAAGCAAAGAGAGAAAACCTTTGAGACCCATAGCCTATTCCTAGTACTGTATCAGTAAATCAAACCCCAAAGAAGTTTTCATTTACATCAAAAGTGAAACGGTAATAACTCCAGCAGTTACACCCTTAAACACGGAGAGCATACTCATGATGAATTAAAGATGGCAAGAATTCTTAATATTTCTTTGTGGCAGTATTACCATAGAAAAACAAAATGGATTCCTGCAGTTTTCCCAATTCCTATGGACGAAGGTAACATAATCAGTGATATTACAGATGGTGAAAGAGATGTACGGTAGGCTACACTACATATTGCAAATGGTAAACTTAAGATGAATAAAACACCGAGGCCAGACAAAATATCTAGACGTGCATTAAAGAAACTAATGAATGAAATATCAGTGCCTTTACCTGAACTTTTTAACTTATCACTAAGGGGAAGTAAGGTGCCATATGAGTGGAAAATGCAAATGTAACTGCGTTATTAAAAAAAGACAACAAAACACAGCCAGAAAACTACTGCCCAATTAGGTTAACATCAGTGGTTTATAAGTTGCTAGAAACTATTATATGTGTTTAGAAACACATAGTCTCATCAAAGATTTGCAAAATGGGTTTTGGAATAATTGCCCATCTTGCGAATCTGTTGTACTTTTCCAGTGACATGCTGAAAATGCACGATGAGACTAAATCCGTTGATGTTGTCGTTCTCGATTTTCAAACTGTTCTTGACAAAGTTCCACACAAAAGACTCCTTCATTGGCAGTGTGCTTGGGTGGATCGAAGATTAGCTTACTGGATAAAGGCAAAGTCGTAATTAATGGAAAAGAATAAGATTGGGTAGATGTTACAGGTGGAGTGCCACCAGGTTCAGTGCTAGGTTCTATTTAAAAAATACGTAAATTACATTTATAAAGAATTAGTTTGTAAAATTTCTGAATTTTCCGATGATACTAAAACAGGCAACAGAGCAGACACAACATTGCAGAGGCAGGCACTTCACAGAGATATTTATTAACTGTTTAACTGGGCCCAAACATGGGAAATGGACTTCAATATTAATAACTGCAATGTGCAAAACATTGGGAGTAAAAACATAAGAGGCAATTATAACATGAGTAACGTTCAGCTTGACAGTGTAAACCATGACAAAGACTTACGAGTTATAAAGACAAATGATTTGAAACCCAGGTCACAGTGCACTTAAATAAGCCAACAGATTAATTGGACTCATCGGTAGAGCATTCAAATAAAAATCGAAAAATATCATCCTCGCCTTGTATAATTCCTTAGTACGCCCGCACTTGGAGTATTTTTTCCAGTTCTGGTCGCCTTATTGTAAAAAAATATATATGGAGAAATTCGAGACTCTACAGTACAGTGAAGGATGGCAAAAATGATGTCTAGGTTGAGAAATAAACCATAAGAGAAATGATTAGAAGAACTGAATCTCTTTACTTTAACTGAATGCAGACTACAAGGGAGTTTAATGAAAAGATACAAAATCTTCAAACGGTATGATAATACGGGTATCGAAAAGTACTCCATAGTAGACTGACTGAATTACTCTGGAGGCAATGGACATAAAATCGATGACAAGCGTTTCTGTTCACATGAAGCTAAACACCTTCAGTAGAGTTGCAAATATATGGAACAAGTTGCCTCGTTGTGTGGCTAATTGTGATACAGTACTAACAATTAAAATCCACCTAGATAAGTATTTGTCTTCTAATCCTCAGGTAAACATATTCGCTTCTGAACAATACATTTATGAATTAAGCAGTCTTGCAGTTCAGAACATGGAGGGCGTACCAGTAACCATAGAACAATAACCACATGTTCCACGAGTTGACGAAATGTGTCTCCCTTGCAGGTTGAAATAGTATAGAATATGTTTTCCGTTCATCCTTTCCTATGAAATTCCTATGACCTTCTTTCTATGGTGCATGTGTTCCTTTTCATTATTTCCTGGTGGGTTTAGCTAGAGGGTTTGGTGAGTGGGGATAGTCTTGCTGTTTTCCTATTCATGTCTTTGACCAACAGAACAGTCTCGTTAGTTATAACTTATCCCGTAACAAACAGCCTCGACAGGACCAGTAGGTCTGTCGCTGTTTGCTTTCCCTTGTATTCCCCTCCTCTCCAACCACAGCACTCCCTCCCTTCCCCTCTCCTCCAACCACAGCATTCCCTCCCCTCCTTTTCCTCCAACCACAGCACTCCCTCCCCTCCCCTCTCCTCCAACCGCAGCATTCTTTGCCCTCCCCTCTCCTCCAACTATAGCACTCAATCCCTCCCCTCCAGCCGTAGCATTCCCTCCCCTCCCTTCTAACCATAACACTCCATCCCTTCCCTTGCAACCACAGCTCTCCCTCCCCTCTCCTCCAACCACAGCTCTCCCTCCCCTCCCTTTCTCCATATCAAGAGCGACAGACAAGAAAAAAAGAAATAATGGTACTTTTTCATTTTGTCATTCCTCCTCTTTGTCTCTCTTCTCTTTATCTATCTTTTTCCATCTCTATCTCTACTGCACTTGGCTCGCTTCACTTTCTTGCTCCATACCCCTCATGAATCTTCATCTCAGTCCCACGTCAAAAGATAGGAACATTTTTTTTTTTTGTTATTCGTCCTTCCTATTTGTATTTACTCCCTACATCTTCTCTTCCCTCCGTCCGCTTTGTTATTTTCCTCTCTCCATTCGCTGTCTTTTCCTCCGCCTCCTCCCATCAGCACCCCCCATCCCACACAAAAACTGACAAGCAGGGAAAAAAGAGTAGTGTTTTTATTGTTTGTTTTGGTCCTCCTTCCCATTTGTCCTTCCTATTCTCTACGTGTCTCTCTTCCTCTCCTGCCATTACCTCTTTTCTCCTCTCCCTTCTTCTTTTCTCTCCTCCCCTGCACTTACAATACCCCACTCTTCCTTCTTACTGTTTCTCCTCTCTACTCCCTTCATGTCCTCCTTTCCCTCTTCTCATTACCTCTTCTCTCCCCTCCCTCCTTCCCGCCATTCCCCCGCCCTACATCTGCAGTACTCCCTTCCCTCCCTCCCCTCCCTTACATCTACGCCCCCTCACCCCCTCTCTGTGCCTGAAAATATGTGGGGGGGTGACAGAGCCTTTAATGGAGGGATTACTACCTGGCTCTGTTGTGAGGGCTGCAGCGGGGGAGAGGGGAGGTGGGAGGGAACGAGGCTGAAGAGGGAGGAAGGAAGGAAAGGTGGGAGGGAGAACGTTGAAAGGAGGGAGGGAAGGAGGAAGGATGGAGAGATGGAATGAGGAGTGTGAGAAGTAGTGAGAGTGTAGGAAGACAGAGTGAGGAATGGAGGATGAGGGAGTGAGGGGGACGGCAGAGAGGGAGGAAGGGAGGAGGTGAATTGAGAGACTGAGGGAGGGAGGGAGGGTGGAAAGGATGTGGGAGTAGACAGGAGGAAGACGGAATATGAGGGAAGTACTGACGGGGAATGAAATAATGTGAGAGAGGGGGATAGGGGATGGGGGAGAAAGATGGAAGGAAGGGGCGAGTAAGGTGTAATTAAAGGAGGGAGGAACCTGGGAAGGAGGGAAGGAGATGAGGCTGAGGGAGGGTGGAAGGAGAAGAGGCTGAGGGAGAGAGGAAAGAGAATGGGAGAGGGAGAGAGAGTGAAAAGAGAGGAAGTAGGAATGCGAGAAGGAGGGAAAGAGGAAGAAAGGGGAAACAAGACAGAAAACGTGAGGGAGATAAATATATAGATAGATAGACTGATAGACAAAGAGAGAGAGAGAGAGAGAGAGAGAGAGAGAGAGAGAGAGAGAGAGAGAGAGAGAGAGAGGAGGGGGACGAGGGGGGGGGGCATGGAGCACCAAAACACATTCACACTTTTATACGCTCGATATATGTGTGGGAGTGTGATACATCCCTACCCAGTCACTAGTACCTCACTTCAGTCACCAGTCACCAGTCGATACACCAGTTGCCCGTCCATACTCCAGTCTCTAGTTCACACACCAGTCACTAGTCCACACCCCAGTCACCATTCCACACAGTAGTCAAGAGGGCACACTCCAGTCACCGGTCCACACTTCAGTCACCAGTCCACACCCTAGTCGCCAATAACCAGTCCACATTCCAATCACCAGTCCACACCTTAGTCAACATTTCATACCCCAGTCACCAGTTTACACCCATCTCCAGTCACCATCCCAGTCACCATCCCATCACCAGCTGCGAGTTATCAGCACAGGCCCCAATTTTATTATATTAATTTTATTCAGTCACCAATCACTCTGTCTTGTCACTTTAATCGCCATTATGTACAGTATTATATCTGCTGTACACCCCTCCCCCCCCGTGTGTGTGTGTGTGTGTGTGTGTGTGTGTGTGTGTGTGTGTGTGTGTGTGTGTGTGTGTGTGTGTGTGTGTGTGTGTGTGTGTGTGTGTGTGTGTGTGTGTGTGTGTGTGCTTGTTGCTTTCCGGAATCTTTCAGTTCGGCAAGTATGTTGATCATTTCCATATGTTTGTCTGTTTGTTTGTCTGCATTCTACAGGTCACAGTTTTGCGCCAGTCGTTCTGAAAAAGACTCAGAACATTTGGCGCAGTTGGAAGATAGATAACAGTAAACCCTAGAAGCCAATTTTTTTTTTCATCAAAATTGGTCAAAGGCCCTGGGCTGGGTGGGGGGTTGAAACCCCTCAATGGCCGTGGGTCCGGAAATCGTCGGGACCCAGTGGCCGGCCCAGGCACCATTTTTTCAAATTTCGAAAATTTTACCAAGTTAAAGAGAAACGTCTGGTACACCTGGGTATGCAATTTTTAGTTTCCTAAACTCCTCCTGTGCTTCGCAATGAAGAGCGAAGTGTGTGTGTGTGTGTGTGTGTGTGTGTGTGTGTGTGTGTGTGTGTGTGTGTGTGTGTGTGTGTGTGTGTAAACTTGCTGAGGTAGTGTGCCACTGTTGAGATACACTGCACTGGATGAGTAGCTAGGTGATTGGGTGGGTGGGTGGATGGGGTAAATGGGTTCATTGAGGAATAGGTCCATGGGTTAACTAGGTCCCTGTGTCTTTTATATAGTCAGCAGAAGATAAAAAAAAGAATGTATAGTCCTTTATATTCCACAATCTGAACACCTTCCAACGATGGCTTAGGTTGCGTTGGGAAGGGGTGTGTACAGGGAAGAGGTGAGGTGCATGGGAGGTAGTTGGCGTCCTATGTTTCTTGTGTGTGTAGTAAGGGTATGTACTTTTTTTTTTTCCCCCCCAAGAATACGAGCCGCCAGTCGATTTACATTTAGGTACAATACCCTCTTCCTGCTAGGTGAACGTGCAGAGGGGAGCTTTGGAAAACTGTCCAATAGTTCCACCAGTCCGGGAATCAAACCTAGGTCTCTTGGTTTGGGAAGTGAGCGTGCCGCCGCTACACCACCAGCATCCAGTCAAAACATTTTACTACATCACCATCTGGCATCATTCACCAACTCTAACTGATCATCGTCTCCTTTCAAACTGCTACACTTCAAATGCATTCATTTATTAAACCACATTTCTCTGTAATCGTCTTCCAGCTGTTAATACTGATGGAAATCGTAACTCTCAGTTTCAGCAACAACTCTGATAAAGTCTTTTCCTCCCAGGGGAGTTCTTTCTTTTTCCGGTTGGAGAAATACTAGAATTCAGTGAGTTAAATGGGATTTTAATATAAATACAACATAGCTCTTATTTCTTTTGGCTCTGATATACTTTTATACGAGTGTGCGAAAACGCGAGGGGTCTGTATTTGGCTCGGTTTTTCTGTACCCTTCAGTTTGTTTGTTAGCAAGATTCTGGAAAAAAAAAAAAAAAGCTATTCGATGGCAGTGCATCAATTTTTACGTAAAGACTGAAGACCATCAAAAGACCAAGAGATTTTTTGTTGGCAGAAAAAAGTCTTGTGTCATAGGTTAAGGCAATGTCAAGTTAAACAGCTGTGATCCTATTTTAGCCAAAGCTGGTGGAAAGGTTGAGGAACAGGACAGGGTGGAGGGACTCGCTTTCATAATACAGTTGGCCAATAATACAGGTGGCCACAGGTAAAGATTAGAGGGCAAAGTCAACTACTCTGCCCTTTGTTTTGATTCAGTTTGGATCAGACTTGGTGGAATGGTTTAAGGCCAGCCATGGATAAAATTTTTATATTTTCAGAAAAATTAAAGTAGGTCAGAGGTCAAGGTCAAAGGGCTTAGTCAATTTAGAATTTTTGTTTTCCGATTTGAACCAGACTTGGCAAGGATGCTGTAATTTGGTTTTGAAAGTAGCTAATCAATCGCAAATCAAGGGCACAAGGCAAGGCCAAAGGTTTGTCCGTAAACCGATTGTAGGGAGCGGTGTCGCACTTAAAGTATGATTGATGTAGTAATTCTCATGTCTTTTGCCTCAACTGTATTATATATAGATTTTCTTCAAGGTACTACTAGTGCAATAACCAAAATCTCCATATCTTTCAAATCCCCATCTCTCTCCCGTCTAGTCAGCGGACACTGCGGGAGGTGATGAGTTACAGCGTCCCCGTGACACCAGACGGCCTCCTCCCACCCCATACTGTCCACGCAGGCATTATTGACCTACACTCTGGTCTCCAATATTCTCCACGCTCTCATCCCTTATCTCACCACACCTACTATCTTCTCTCTCTCTTTGGGTCGGAGATTCTGTGTTTTTTTTTTTTTTTTTTTTCTGTTCATCTTGAAGTCCTGCCTTATGTCTCTGTTCTATTTATTCTTCTGTTTATTATTTATTTTCTCAAGATACCATATACGAAACTGTTTCGTGTCTCTGTTTCTACACTAATTCCTCGCTATTTGCTCTCACTCTGTCAGTCTCTTTAGTGACAAAACATTTCATGTTCTCCATTCCCCACGTACAAGTTATTTTTCTTCAGTTATCTTGTTAGCCTGTTAACTGTAGGTGGAAATGGGAAAGGAGAAAACTTGATTTTGTAATACTGTACCACACAGCCTTGGTAAATTAAATAGCTTTCAGACAAAAATTATTTCTTAGGCAGTAATGATCGTCAGTGAGTGCGAGTTGTTCTCTTAAGGCGGCTCCTTTTATATGAAGACTAATGTGAGTCTGATATCATGCAACAGGGCCACTGAAATGTTGATTATCAAGAAATCCCTGTGAACTTTTACCTGAAGTACGAATATATGTTAACGATAGCATAATGTATTTTATTAGATGATAAAACAATTATGGAAGCAGACAGCACTGATTACAAGCAACAGTTTCTTCTCTAGTGTGTCGACGACGTATATGAAATTCAAAGCTTCATCCGATTTTCTTACATAATTTATAAGCTAGGAGAAGTCTGTAGATTAGTCTGATTGTAACAGTTACATGATAACATCTTGATTATTTCTCAAAACTCTTCAACTCTGAACGGAAAAACTGTCTTCATTGTAAGAACATGGTCAGTTGGGTGTAGGCTATATATTTACGTTTCTAGGGAAACTTGTCTTTTTTCATCTTTGCATTCTCATCCCCTCCTCAGAAGCATATTCTTTGTTGTAACGCTGTTGAAGTGAATTGTAAGGCTGATCACAGGTAAATGATAAATGCGGACAGGATCTTAAAGACATTACCCCAAGATGCAAAGTACTATCACGAAGATTACTTTGCTTATTGATCTGGAAAAATAAACACACTCCGTCTAAAATATAATAAGAAAACATAGACAAACAGACAGACAGACAGAGGGAAAGACAAAATATACCGTTTAAGGAAAGTTTATAAAGAAGGAAAGGAAAACCAGTGTCCACATGTCCCTCAGAATGTGTGGATATCGGCAGGCCAGTAATGTGACGCTCAGGGTCCCACACGCTGGATCACAAACTCACCAAGAGGATCCAATACCACACACACACACACACACACACACACACACACACACACACACACACACACACACACACACACACACACACACACACACACACACACACACACACACACACACACACACACACACACACACACACACACACACACACCATGTCTCTCTCTCTCCTCTTCTTTTTTGAGGGCCATTACATTATCAGAAACCAATAAGCTGTGCGCGGGTCAGATGTGGGTTGGAGTGGGTGAGCCTTCTGGGGTATATGAATCGCGCGAGGGGAGAGTAATTATTGATGATGTTCCTTCTCCCCACGCGACATCTTTCTCACCTCGCTTTTCACTGCCGCTGTCACCCCACACCAACCACGCTCCCTCCCTCCCTCCCTCGCTCTTTCCTTCTCTCTCTGTTTTTGTCTCCCTTTCTCTGTTTTTCGGCGGCTGTCTGTGTCCTGTAGCTGTTATTGGTTTTGTATTCTTCTCTGTCTTTCTCTGCTTCTGTCACTGTTTATGTTTCTGTCTCTTTCTCTGTTGTCTGTCTGTATGTATATGAGTCTCTCTCTCTCTCTCTCTCTTCTTTTCCTAAATTAGCTGCTCTTATTCTTCTTCTCACCACCTCCGTCTCATTTTCATTTTTCCTCTCTTTTGAACATTTTCTTCCCACTCCCTCCCTCCCTCCCTCCCTCCCTCTTCCCCTCCTCTCTTTCATTACCTATGTAGAAGCTCCCTTACCTAACCCCCCTTCTCTCCCCTCCCCTCTCTCTCCCCACTTCCTTCCCTCAGGATCAGGTGTTTTCCCCTCTCCTCCCTCCGTCCTTAATGGCTATATTTTATCTCCCTTCTTCCCATCCTATATATTTTTGGTGCTATTTTTCAGTCTCCTCCAGTTCCCGGTCTCTCTCTCTCTCTCTCTCTCTCTCTCTCTCTCTCTCTCTCTCTCACCCAGTGTCTGTCTTTTTATATGTCTCTGGCTGTTACTGTAGCTACCTGCTCTGCCTATTTATGTCTGTTTATCTGTCTGCCTGTCTGTCTGTCTATCTGTCTGTCTGTCTGTCTGTCTATTTGTCCGTCTGTCTTTGTCTCTGTCTGTCTGTCTGTCTGTCTATCTGTCTGTCTGTCTGTCTGTCTATCTGTCCGTCTGTCTTTGTCTCTGTCTGTCTGTCTGTCTCACCCGGCATTTTCTTTCATCCGTAATTCTCTCTCAATCTCCAGTTATAGTCTCACATTACCACGTTTTTAGCTATTTCTCTCTCTCTCTCTCTCTGTCTCTCTCTCTCTCATTCGTCTTTTTTCAGTTTTATTTTATACCCTTCTACTCCATCTCCTTCCTTCCATCTTTCCCTTCTTCATTCTCTCCTCCTTCATTCCATCGTCGTTCTTCTCTCCCCTTCCTTCCATCTCTACCATTTCCACCTTTCCTCACCTCGTCTCTCTCCTTCTTAGTTTTCCCTTCCTCCTCTTTTCAATACTTCTTTTCACTCAGATCGTCCCTCCCCTTCCTTTGCTTTCCCTTTCCTCTCTACTGTATAGCTATCCTCCTTCCTTCTCCCTCCTTTCTTTTTCCTACATCCTCCTCTCAGTTCATCTCAGCCTTTCCTCTCCTTCCCTCACACTTCTCTCCGACAAACACTTCCACGATGTAAGGTAAAGGTAATCGTCTCAGGTGTGGAGAGAGAGTGCTTAGGTTTTTGGAATGTGGACGTGGTTGAAATGCCGTGGGAGAAGTGTGGAGGTGATGGGAGTGTGGAGGTTATTGGAATGTTGTGTTGGAATGTGGTCGGGGAGTGTAGAGTTGTCTGGAATATGGTGAGGGAATGTGAAGGTGATGGGAATGTGGATGTGGTTGGAAAGCAGAGAGGAATGTGGAGGTGACAGGAATTTGGAGGAAGTAGGAATGTGGAGGGGAAATGTGGAGGTGGTTGGAATACTATGACTGGAATGGAGAGGTGGCTGGAATGTGATGGATGGATTGTTGCCCAAGGAATGCTGTTTGTGGAGTGTTGCGGATGGAATGTGTGAGTTGTTTGAATGATGTGGTTAGACTGTGGAGGTGTTTGGAATGTTGTGGAAGGAATGTTGTGGTGGGAATGCTGTGGAAGGAAGGTTGTGGAAAGAATGTTGTGGTGGGAATGTTGTAGAAGGAGTGTGGTAGTTGGAACGAGATGGTTGCCATATGGTGGGCTCAATACAGAAGTGGGTGTCAGGGGAGAGAGGAAGTTTTTCACGTCACAGCCAATACGGAATATAAAAAGAAATCCCAGGAAAATTCAGTTTATGATAACCATGCATCATCGATGATACTTTTCTTGGCAAAAATTAACACACTTCGCATAGAGAATGGATGCAGATTCAACACAGGTTTAACACGATGTAAAGTGTAAAATGATATAATAAAAAAATTCATCCTATTCTGCAAGAGTCGAAAGGAACAACTGAAGTCAGAAGAAAGACAATTAGATACTTCAAGATGTGAAGAAAAGAGCATTTTTTTTTTTTTTTTTTTGAAAGAAGTGTGGGAGAAAGGATGAGGTTACTTTTCGCAATGTAGGGAAAAACAAAGGATAAGCAGAAAGACATGGAAAACAATTATCAATAAGAAAATGATTATAATTGCAATAGATGCCGTCAAAATGGCATTACGTTACCAAGTCAAACTGTATCGTATGTGACAGTGCAAAACAAGGGTGGACACAATGTGGAGAATGGAAAGTGGAAGTGACTGAAGTGTGCAGGAGGAATGTGGAGGTGCCTGGAGTGTGATGGTGGGAGTGTAGAGGTGTGGTGGGAATGTGGAGGTGTAGTTAAATGTAGAGGTAGTTGTAATGTGCTGGCTCGAATGTGGATGCGGCTGTAATGATGTGGTACTTGGGATGTAGTTGAAGTTGGAGGAGGTTGGAATGAGGAGATGCGTGAAATATGACGGTTGGGATGAGGTTGGAATGTAATGCTCTCGTTACGGAAGTGGCGGAAAGTGGTGGTGCTCATGTGAAGGTGGTGGTGTGAACAGGAAGTGGTGGTGTGAACAAAAAGGTGGCATAGGGAACAGGAGGGTGGTGGTGGTAATAGGAAGGTGGTGGTGGTAATTGGAAGATGGTGGTGGTAATAGGAAGGTGGTGGTGGTAATTGGAAGATGGTGGTGATAATAGGAAGGTGGTGGTGGTAATAGGAAGGTGGTGGTGGGAATAGGAATGTGGTGGTGGGAGTACTGTGGCTGTGGAAGTGTGGAGTTGGTTCTGTATTAGGCGTAGTCTTGATACATATTATTACCTCTCGCGATTCTGAAGCTGGTATTGTTTTCAGTTTGTCTGTGTGTCTGTCTGTGTGTCTGTTTGCACGATAATTTTGCAAGTGCTCAAGATATCATCGTAGAGTTTTACAGGTTTGTAGTAGGGATGAAAATCTCGGACGAGTTCGAAATTGGTGAAAATAGGTCAAGGTCAAAGTCATATTCTGGGCCGCGCCAAATATGTATTGGCTCGCGGCAGGTGTGATATCCCCCTTTGGGAGAGCCTCTAGTGTGTTCGAGCAATAAGTTTGACCTCTATCGTTGTATTATCAACCTGTATTTTGTTTACGTAACGGTTTTATCGACTAAGAAAACCCGGATGCCTGTGCTGTTCTTGTAATGGTGAGAGGTAATCTTAATCTTGTCAAGAGCTCTATCAAGCTGAAGAACTGCACAAGTAAATGAAGAGAAAATGCGTGATTATACAAACACCGTCTAAACCTATGAAGACTCTTAAATTTTTTCTGATGTGAAGAAGTTGAAAGACATCGAAAGTGTCACTGCACACATAAGGGCGAGACGTACAGGAACAAGTTATTTAAATCAGAGGGTTATGGAATGCTTCAGACCGCAGAAGTTCCCTCTCTGACTACTAGCCAGGCCCTCGGGTGCTGAACTTTACTGCACTGTATTGCCGCCTCAGTCTGATGAACTTGCCTCGTCTCTGGCGTGATCTGTGTTGCCCCAAGAATGTTATCAGCTTGCAGTTTCTTGTGCACACATATCAGTACTCGCAGTATGTCAGAAGGAATGAAACTTGTGAATTCAAACATTTACGAACAACAATAAAACACACACACACACACACACACGCACGCACGCACGCACGCACGCACGCACGCACGCACGCACACACACACACACACACACACACACACACACACACACACACACACACACACACACACACACACACACACACACACACACACACACACACAAATGTTAATATGTTATCCGCTTATTCGCAAATTTACGAGTAAATATTTGCAAATTGTCAATGCAACATTTTCTTCAAGTGAGACGCCCACCCAGCGAGTGTTTTGTTGTTGTGAGAAAGCTCGAGAACTGGTGAGCAAATTGGCTTCACATCAACTACAACACCAGATTGGTTGGCAAAAAGGCCAATGTTCCTAAACTGTCTGGTAAAACTGGTCCAACAAGGGAACCTTGTCACGGTTCGGAAGGGAGATGAACGGAACGCCAGTGCTATGGTTATCAGAAAAATAGATTTTCTCAAGAAAAGATCCTCTGAGATCTCCACCACCTAACAGGAAGACTGATGAATTTTTTGTGCTTTGACCAGTGACCAAAGGTTCTAGAAGGTCCGGAGGAAAGTCGTTACTGGAAACGATCATTCACTAGAGCAACAAATTTTGTATCCAGATTTGGTTCAAACCTGAACTGCAGCAGGTCAGATCTACAAGATGCACGAAGATGGTATGTGGCGTGTGACTCCATTCATGCGACAGAGAAAACAATAGAGGACGCAACTGAAGTCTTCAGTAAGGACCTTTTAACCCATCTACCACAGGAAAATGATAAAGGCTTTCCAGCATGACTGATACTGAAGAGAAGAGGAAGGCCAACAATTACCAAAGAGGTGCTCGACTATTATTCGTTGAGAAATGGTGGATGAATACAGAACAGAGAAACATTACATGTGTTGCCTTTGAACTGCCCAGAAGGTTGTCAGAGAGCGTAAGACTGTTGGGTAGAGCGTCAAAGGAAGAAAAGTTTCGTGGGACTGGGAGAGTGTGTCCCTACCAAGTCTCTGTCGGAAATGTGACTAGCTGTGAGATAACCCTCCCCTCCTCTCAGTCAGCTCTTCCATCACAACCTTGGTGGGTGGTAGGAGCTCCTGCAATCCTCCCAATTCCTACTTGTTGATGCAGATGCGCGTTATGATGTTGAAAATTGTGTATCACATAGAAAACAACTCCACGGTTGTGAAGATAACCTCACAAAATGGTAACAAACTCCATGTCCACCAGCCTCTGAAGTGGCATCCATTTCACTCCTCCGCGTTTTTTAAAGGTACACTTTCATCAGACTGCACAGAAGAACAGCATGATAAGGCCTACCCACAAACTCTTAAGGAGTTGCACCAGTTGTAGCAACTCCATTTGTTCCAATATCCTCAGCAAGTTTCACACACACACACACACACACACACACACACACACACACACACACACACACACACACATACACATACACATACATACATATATATATATATATATATATATATATATATATATATATATATATATATATATATATATATATATTGTGGTAGGTGGGGACGCTCACCATCCACTCACTCGATGTAGTGCTGCTCTCGGGTGTCTGCCCTTTCCTCTCCTCCATCCATTCCCTCCTTCCTCTTCTGTCTTTCCTTCAATCTTTCCTCGTCCTTCTGCCTACGGGTGACTTTACACTCCCTCTTTTGTCTTTCCTTCCTTTATTCTTTCCTCTTCCTTCTGCCTATGGGTGACTCTACACTGAGTGACAAGCCAAATGATTTCCTGTACACCAGGAAACCGTTTACTACGCTGGGTGGTAACCATATAACCAAATTATGGCGCCTGGTGGTTTAGTGGGTAATTATTGCGCTCCGATCGGATTGAGCCGGGTCAGGTTTATATCCAAGGGATGGTTGGGTTTATTGCTCATGTAATGCCACTCAGGGATGAGTGAGGCTGGTCACTCTCATCTTAAATGTCAGGACCAACTTGCCTAGCCCCGGGCTCCTACGCTCCTCATGGGGCAATATAGGATTGGCTGATGGATATATATATATATATATATATAATTCTTGGTACCGGTATCTAGAAAAGAAATTTTAGAGGGTAGTGTCTGCATAGTGTCATAGACAACACTGTTCCGGTACCGGTATGTACTCGTAGGATGACTTATCATCACCGTAAGTCAGTGAGACGAGCAACTGGCTACCCTCAGCGACAGGAATACATCATGTACCGGATCCCAAATGCAAAGCGACCCAGACACTGGCCTCCACTAACTCTGCTCCTGAACCTCCCTAGGGGAGAGAACCTCACCGATACCACCCCAGGGCACAGCCAACTTTGCTCCCCAGCCTCCCCAGGGCGGGAATGATGATGGGTGCAGCTTCACTGACGTGCACTGAGGCCAGCACAGGCATGTGGAGAACAATGTTAGTGCGACAAACGTAGGGACGACGACGTGTCTGTTTACAGCATTCTCGTACAGAAGGCAATAATATAAATAAACATAAACTCAAAACAAGTGTACTACCTGGTAAATGAGGTGGAAATAACTAATACATGTAGAGAAGTGAAAAATTGTGCATTCAAGTTGAAGGAAAGACTTAACTCAACTAAAAATACAGGAATAATAAAAAAGGGTGTCAGATAAAACACTGGACAAAAAGGTGTGAGTGTAAAAAGGGTGGTTGTGTCAGTAGTTAGTGGGGCCTGTTGTTTATTGCACTTTTTATTATTTCATCAGAGCGAGTTGCAACCCAAGTGACGGATGGGGAGGCGAGAGAGAGAGAGAGAGAGAGAGAGAGAGAGAGAGAGTACATAGGCTACATAGGAGGTACAAATATCAGGTAACATGTTGGGCCATGATTAGGTTATCTGTTAGAAAAAATAAAAACTACTGCTACTAAGATCTATCCAACGCGTAAAAGACAGGAAAGAGGAAGGTTCTTCCCCATCCACCACACCATCTGATAAAACCTGCAGGAATAGGATAGAAATAAAAAATACATGTTAGAAAGAACAAGCAGGGAAATTTTGTAGGAGAGACAGAAGAGGTACGACTGTGCACTGTGTACTATGTATTCTACAGATCTATAAAGGAAAAACAAACAATATCAGTCGCCAGCATACACTTCAGCCTGGAAATAAACAAGACCCAGTTAGTTATGGCCTCTAGTGTCAAAATATTTGTCACGCCGAATTTTAAACATCAATAGTTTTTTCACTAACTACTGGTGGTGGTAGCCTATTCCATTGTTCCACTACACGAATATTAAAGTAATTTTTCCTATATTAGTGTTGCAACTCTTGTTATTCAGTTTCATTCCATTATTTTCAAGTCAAGGGATCATGCTGTATTTCATATTATCATATCTAACAGTCAGATTTGTTAAAGAAATTTAAACACTTGTATCACATTTCCTCTGAGTTGTCGCTTTTTTTTAGAGAACGCATATTCAGCTTTTTGATCTTCGGAGAGAGAGAGAGAGAGAGAGAGAGAGAGAGAGAGAGAGAGAGAGAGAGAGAGGGAGGGAGAGATGAAAGCGCCAGTATAAAAATATTGCTCAACACAGTGTACAGATAAAATTCATGAGTACCGAGCATATAAATCGTGTGCTTGTATACATTAACACAGAGCAATAAAGTCTAAAGAGGAAAGAATATATACCGCTTTACTTGTCATCATTATCATCGTCATCATCGCGGGTCATACTTTACGCATTCAGAGTGTTTTGCAGGTCCTGAACGGTAACTGATTCACAGTCCAGGGAACACCATTTCTGTTACTGGTGAAGTGACCCTCCTCTAACTAATGCTTCACGCTTGGGTATAGATTTGGAAGGTGTTTAGAGAGTTGGGTGCGAAAGGTGTGTGGAAATTGTGTTGGAATTATTGTTTTTTGTTCAAGAGCGACTGTATGTGTCATCGTGGAACCTGGAGAGGATACTAACACGTGAAAGCACAAAGCACGTTAAAGAACATACTGCTGGATCCACATAAATGTTCATCCCCAGATGACACTGAACCTTCGACTGCCGAAGGCCTTATCCATACCCTGCTCTTACTGTTGTTAAGAAGCAGGACTGCTAGCCGGCCGATAATGGAAAATTCCCGATGGTTCTCACATTTTCAGTTGCTAGTGAGAGTTGCAGAAAGCCTGCCGTTGTGAGCTGATGTATTTTGTAAGGTTATGCATTAATTTTAGTATTTTTCTCTCTGTAATGTTTTATTTGGAAGATTGTTGAATTATATAAGATTCATATTTAATTTCAGTTTGTATGCTAAAGCATTTAGAGTGCCACGTAATGTAAGATAGCTCTGGAATATTGTGGATGTCTCTGATTTGGAACTGTTGTCGCTAGGAGCACCTAGAACATGCGAGTAGCGAGGATGGTTGTAGAAGAATGGGGGAAAGAATAGAGGAGTTTCACTTTAGTTTACTTGTGGTCTTGTGAATTTCGTGTAGCTCCGGTACTTGTGAAGTCAGAGAAGTTTAGCTGGCAAGCATGCAGTGTAATTACTTCGAAAATAACTACCAGGAACGCTAGAAGCCTGTGTATTATGACGCCTGAGCTGATCTTTTGTAAACTGAAAGGCTGACCCTACGAGCAACGATTCACTGGGCGACGTCCTTCCCATACTGAACTACTGCTGTTGGAGCCTGTAGCAGTGTGGGACGAGGACGTAACACTATTATGAATAGATTGCATAATTTCGCGCAACAGGAAAAAGATAACTTAGAAGACTATCAGCAGTGTCCAACGCAAATGAGAAAGGTCTCTGTTCGTGCATTGTTCTCACCTTTGATAATCCTGGCCTCAGGATACACAGTTTCAAAAGAATATGTATTAGTATAGAAATCATACAGAGTAAAGACTGGAAGAAGGACTGAGGAGAGTGGTAGGCAAGTGAAGATTTTCACACGACTGCTTAGGAAAAACATACAGTAGGGAATCTGGTAGCATTTTGCAAGGTGATTTTATTGGTTTGTATACCTGACACCAGTTTTTATAAGCAAAATAAAGTATTAGTCCAGTCAAAGTCAGCTTGCAAAAAGGACAGTGTACTATGATGTTCATTTTTCTTTTACTTCCCGTGTTCCGAGCTAATGAAACAAAAACATCATCCTGATAGGTAAAGCTTTTAACGCAATTTCGTGTCTAAATTAAGGAACTTATGCATATCTGTGCACCAGAAAATGATGAAAGAGTAGCATGCAAAGTTCACATTAAACACTCCGTTGTTATCTGTAATGGGGAGAAGAGATCTTTTTAACACTTCGGCTGCGATGCTGACTATAATTCAGCTGAGTATAATCGTCCGTCGTAAGGCAGCATCCAGTTTGAAGTTCTAAACTGTCAAGTAAAACGTTAAGCGCGATATTTGATTCTTTTGGTGCTCTGGGTTTCCCTTGAGCGAGGTAGAATCGTTTGACGTTAACTGAAATAAAATGCAAACTAAGTATTATACACCTAATGTGTTAATATTACTGTTGATTGTTGAAATGCTGTATGTTGTCCTCTTGATCTGGAAAGTACATTATTTCTAAAACTGTATTATCTCTTCAATGGGATGACGTCTTATTCTAGTTTGTTTTTGCTGCCCCCGAACTGTTATATCCAGCTTAGAAAAGGCCTCTGGCACCGGAGGTCTTAATTACCTCGCCCAGACGGAGTCCGGTGAGGTATTGTTTTTGGCTGAGGTTCTTTGTTTGTTAGCAACATTACGAAACAACAGCTGAATGAAACTACATGAAACTTTCAGGATATGTGGACACTGGTCCCAAAAGAAAGTGATTAAATTTTGGAGGTAATCGAGTGACTCTGAAAGGTCAAAATCAAGGTCACGGATTTTCAGAGGGCTATAACTTGACACAGGTTGAAGATAGAGATATTTACTATTATCAGTATAGCCTACAGGCACTCCTATGTGGAATTTCATGTGGCACCAAGACCTTTGACCTTGAGTGACCTCGAAAGGTCACACTCAAGGTCATGGATATTCGGAGGGCTATAACTCGAAATTGGTTGGAGATAGATATTTACTATTATTAACATATAGCAAGTCCCATATGGGCTTTTGTTACCAAGACCTTGACCTTAAGTGACCTTGAAAGGTCAAACTCAAAGTCACGGTTATTCAAGGGGGCTACAACTCGAAACTGGTTGAAGATAGATATTTACTATTATCAACATATAGGAAGTCCCTTATGGGTTTTTAAATGGTACCATAACCTTTGACCGTAACCTTGAAAGGTCATACTTAAGATCACGGATATTCAGGGAGCTATAACTCGAAACTGGTTAAGGCTAGAGATGTTTACTATTGTCAGGATACAGGAAGTCTCATATGGGCTTTCATTTGACAACCTGACCTTTGACCCTGAGTGACACTGGAAGATCATACGCAAGATTACGGATTTTCAGAGGACTATAACATGAAAACGGTTGAAAGTAAGATAACTGCTGTCGGGCGAGGTTTGTTGTGCCTGGCATCACTTGTTAAGGCTGTATCTAAGCCCTCCAGTTCCCAATATTAACCCTGAACTAAAGATATCGTCAGGATACAGCAAGAAAAAAGACATTTACTGGTTAAAGGAGTCAGTGCTTGTTTATGGTACAGAAACAATAGCACTAAAGATGGTGACCATAACGTTAACATAACAGCAGAGTGAGCAATACTTGTATATCGACCATATTTTGGTGACACCTTTTTTGAAATATCTTTATAGAATATGAAATGGTCAGTTAATCCCACTAGGGCAGGTCAGTTTTCGGCCTCGGTATCTTAGGTCGCGGTTCTCTGCACTCACAAGAGACTGGTTACAATACTGTTGTCTGCTTCCGATGACATTAATTTCTCACTTTACTTTGAATTTAACTAATGTTTTCTATATGAAAACCCTCAACGAGAGGTCATATGTAGTTTGTTTTTGTGGTAACTGATTATCCTACTCGATGTTGGAGAGATCATCAGTAGTCGAGGAGTTTAGTCGGTATTACTTCTATCGCCTTTATTGCCACAGGTTTCCTCGATTACAAAAAGGGTCCTTTAGGGTGAGTTAACAAGAGTGAAGTAAACAATAAATATTATTATTATAGTCATGAAGGTAATACTAGAGACCAGCACCACAACCAATTCCTGGTGAAACCTGTCCAGTACTTTGAAATCTGAACACACTGGCACTCTTATATCTCACTAGTCAACCTGATGTCGTTATATGCATATATATTTTTTTCCAAGATTTGTTTAAATGAAATAAATGTTACGGACATTGTAAGGAAAAAGAAAACAATGCATAAGAAGCCAAAATCGGTGATTTTAATTTTCGTTGGTGAAAGGATGTATCCTCTTCATTACGAAAGATTTTCCTAATTTGAATATCATCGTCTGGCGGTAACATGAGTAAGATGTAAAAAGACGTCATTGTTGCAGAGATTAAGATTCACTGGAGATGTAACTGCGACAGGAGGAGTTAAGCGTCTGGGAGGGAGGGGGGGGGGGCGGTAGTAAGGTAAAAAAATTTCCCGATGGCAGGCCACTCATCACTGGATGCGGTGCTTGGCAAGTAACACACACACACACACACACACACACACACACACACACACACACACACACACACACAATATATATATATATATATATATATATATATATATATATATATATATATATATATATATATATATATATATATATATATATATATATATATATATATATATATATATATATATATATATATATATATATATGGTATATATTAATGTATAGTGACGGTGCCTACCATTCACTCATTTGATACTGCATTGTAAGGTAATTCTGCACTGGATGGTAACCATATAACCAAATGAAAGAAAAGCATCAGGGAACCGAATGCTAATCGCCCGCCAGAATATGCTGCTGGACAAGTCCAAGATTTAGTCCATATCTTGATACCCTGAAGGTTTCATGTTGATGGCTCAAACCGTTCATGAGATATAATGGTGCTAACGGCGGGCGATAAAAACTGGTTGACATTTGGCGGCCATTATGGTAACCTTGACCTTGACCCCGAGTGCCCATTTTCGAACTCGTCCAAGATTTTGGCCAGATCTTGATACCCTGAAGGTTTCATGTTACTAGCTCAAGCCGTTCATGAGATATAATGGGAAAACACACACACACACACACACACACACACACACACACACACACACACACTTCATTCTTCTGTCTGTGTCCGCTTTTCACTTCGTCACATATTTCTCTGTGCCACTTCTCTGCCGCCGCTCTTTCCAAATTTCATAGTTTCGTTGTCCTGTCTGTCATTCTCACATATTTATTTTTTCTGCGTCCCGTCCGCCACTTTTTATCTTTCCCTTTGTTTTTTCTGTTTGTCTTCGTCTCTGTCTGTCTCTTTCTCTGTCTGTCTCTGTCTGTCTGTCTCTTTCTCTGTCTGTCTGTCTGTCTGTCTGTCTGTCTGTCTGTCTGTCTCTGTCTCTCTCTCTCTCTCTCTCTCACCATTATTTCCTGTTTTTTTCTTCCTTTTTTCATCCTCTTTTCCTACCATTCTTCATTCATCCCTGTCAGACTCCATTAACTTCCTGCCTCCCTGACTTTTTTCTTTCATCTCTAGCTCTCGTTTTCCCCTTACTTCCCTACTTCCTCACTCTCTTCCCTCACACACACACACACACACACACACACACACACACACACACACACACACACACACACACACACACACACACACACACACACACACACACACACACACACACACACATTTTTATGATTTCCTTTGCATTCAGCTGCCATCTGTCTTCGTCTGTCTGTCTGTCTGTCTCTGTCTGTCTGTCTGTCTGTCTGTCTGTCTCTCTCTCTCTCTCTCTCTCTCTCTCTCTCTCTCTCTCTCTCTCTCTCTCTCTCTCTCTCTCCCCGCGTGCAATCTCCCCCCGGCTCCACAATCATGCCGCTATGATGGTCTCCCTCGCCCCTCATTTCTCCATCCATAGTTCCTGCCAATTTGCGCCGCGCGGGAGGCAGGCAGGGAAATGAGGGAGGCAGGCAGGCAGGCAGGGAAATGAGGGAGGCAGGCAGGCAGGCAGGGAAATGAGGCAGGCAGGCAGGGAAATGAGGCAGGCAGGCAGGGAAATGAGGGAGGGAAGCAGGCAGGCAGGGAAATGAGGGAGGGAGGGAGGGAGAGAGCGATAGATGTGCGGATGGATGGAGGGGAGGGAGAGAGACAGAGAACTGAGGGATGGAGGTAGGAAGAGAGGGACGGATAGAGAGAAGGCGGGGACATGAGAAAGAAAGGGAGGGAGGAAGGGAAGAAAGAAAGGGAGTCAAAGAAAGAAAGAAGGGAGGGGGAGATAGATGGATGGATGGATGGTGACAGAGTTGGATGAATGCAGAGAGGCATGGGAGGCAAGAGGGGTGAAGAGATTGAGGGGGAAGAGAGGGAAACGAGGAAGTGGAGGGAGAGAAGGAAGGGAAACAATGAGAGATAAAGAAAGGGAGAGAGGTGAGGAGCAGGAAGTAAGGGTGGAGGGAGGGAGGTAGGAAAAACGAGGGCAAAGAGAAATGAGGAGAGGGAGGTAGGTAGAAGGAGAAAATGAACAGAAGGTTGAAAGTAGAGAGGAAAGAAAGAAAGGTGGAAAGGAATTAGGGTGATGGCGAGAGGGAAGTAAGCTAAGAAAAGAGCACAAAGTAGACAGCAGAACAAGGTGTACACAGGACACATATCAACACAAAATTAATGACTTCAGTGTGATAGCGTCTTTTTGTACTGGATTCTTACCATTACCAGATTTTTTTTTTTGGGGGGGAGGGAGGGAGGAGCACCCACGTAGTTGAAGGGTTGGTAGTTAATCCCTAAATATATTCCTTCCAGTTCGACAAGTCCATCCTAAGAGGCATAAACTCGTCAGGAAAAGGCAATAATAAAAATAAGATGAAGTCCTCGGGCTGAAGGAGTTAATAAAGCTTTCATACACAACCTCCTCACCCGTACTTGCAACACCTCACCCCTTACTCTCAACCCCTTCCCACTTACCACTCACCCCTGATCCCAACCCCTTCCCACTCACCCCTCATCCCACTCACCCCTCATCCCAACCCTTTCCCTTCGCCCCTAACCCCTCATCCCAACCCCTTCCCACTCACCCCTCATCCCAACTCTTTCCCTTCGCCCCTAACCCCTCATCCCAACCCTTCCCCTTCACCATTCACCTCTCACCCCTTACTCTTTATCCCTTTCCCCTTCACAATTCACCCCTCACTCTCTACCCTTCCCTTTCCACCCTCATTCCTCACCCACAAGTCTTCCTCACCCTTCACTTGTATCCCCAGCCATTCACCCCTTTACCCACTCCCTCACACCATCCATTCATCCCTCAACCTTCAACCCTCACCCCTCTCTCCCAGCATCTCACCCTTCCCCCTTACCCTTCACCTTTCACCCTGATCCCTAATCCTCTATCACTCACCCCTTGTCCCTCACCCTCAGCCACTCATCCTTCACCCTTCACATCATCCCCTCACCCCGCACCCCTCTCGTCTCATCCCTTTTCCTTCACCTTTCACTTTTAACCTCTTACTTCCTCCCTTCACTCCTGACCCCTCACCCTCAGCCCTTCAGACCTTCACTCTTCACTCCTCATCCCAGTCACTCACCCCTCACCCCAAACACTTCATCTCTCACCTTTCACGCGTCTAACGGTAGCAAGAATTAAATGAAAAAGCGCCATCACAATGAACGGTTGAAAGAGACGTATGTGTGTGTGCGTGTGTGTGTGTGTGTGTGTGTGTGTGGAGAGAGACTGGAAGTGGTGGTAGAGCTACTTAGGTACTTTTGACTCGTAACAGATGTGGAGTAAGGAAGTCTGTCGATCCAGTAGAGTCGAGGGTTGGATGAGCATAAGAGACACCCAACACAGTGCAGCGATTGGAATCATTCTGCACTAATCCTTTGAGTACGATGATGCTGTGCTCTTGTGTCTTCTTGTTGCCGTCAGACGTTTTACTCAGCGCAGGGGAGAAACCGTAATTCCCAAGAACGTGTTTACACTTCTTCCAGTTAATATTCGACTGTTATTTTTAGCTTAGAAAAACGCTCTTGTTATAAAAAGGTCAACAAAGGACATATTCAACCCATCCAGCTCGTATATGTCCCTCCAGACCTGAATAAAGTCGTTTGGAAAGAGCAAGGCTAAAACACAAAATACGTCATCATAGTGAATAGGTTAGGGTAGGAGGTTGATGGTATGATGTCTCTTTTTTTTTTTTTTTCCACAACAAGCTTTGAAATGGGGTTGAGTGGTGATGGGTGAGGGGTGATGGGTGAAGGGTGAGGGGTGAGTTGTGAAGGGGGAGGAATAAAGAATATGAGGTGAAAGGTGAGGGGTGAAGGGGGAAGGGTTGGGATGAGGGGTGGCTGGGGAGGGGTTGGAATGAGGAGTGAATGGGGAGAGGTTGGGATGAGGAGTGAATGGGGAGGGGTTGGGATGAGGGGTGAATGCGAGGGGTTGGGATGAGGGGTGAATGCGAGGGGTTGGGATGAGGGGTGAATGCGAGGGGTTGGGATGAGGGGTGAATGCGAGGGGTTGGGATGAGGGGTGAATGTGGAGGGGTTGGGATGAGGAGTGAAGGGTGAGGGGTTGGGGTGAGGGGTGAGAGGTTGGGGTGAGGGGTGAGGGGTTGGGGTGAGGGGCGAAAGGTGAAGGATGAGGGGTTGGGGTGAAGGGGGAGGGGTTGGAGTGAGGGATGAGGTGTTGGAGGTTAGAGTGGAAGGGTTGTGTAGGGGAGCGTTTTTCTTTATTGACTGCTTCCCGAGGACGACATCTTATTTTATCATTGCCTTTCCCTGACGAGTTTAGTCCCTTACGATGGACTTGTTGAAGTGGAAAGGATAAATATTGCATGAAGTACCTGGGTGCTCCACACAAGATGAAAAAAAAAAAAATCTTCTGGCAATGGTAAGAATCCAGTACAAAAAGACGCTATCGTACTGAAGTCATTAATATTGTGGTGATACGAATCCTGTGTACACCTTGTTCTGCTGTTTACTTTGTGCTCGTTACTTAGCCTTCTCGCGATCACCCAACTTCCCTTGCACCTTCCCTTCTTTACTCTCTACTTTCACCCTTTTTTTTTTCTACCTGCCTTCCTGTTCTCATGTCTCTTGTCCCAGATTTCCCTACCTCCTTCCCTTGCTTCTTGTTTTCATACCTCCCCTCCTTTCTCTTTCATTTCCTCCGTCCTTTTCTCCCTCCTCTGATCTGTTTCCATCTCCCACCCTTCATCTTCTCACCTCCTCTCTCTCTCTCTCTCTCTCTCTCTGCTATTACCCTCACATTTTTATTCCCTCCCTTCATAAGGTTGTATTTTTCGAATAACACGAAAACCAAATGAGGATAAAACTTTCCCCTCGCCTAACTTTTACATTTTCTCCATCACTTTATAAAGTAAAGCCAGTTTTATTTGTAGAATATTAGATAATTTGTTCACCGCCTTTGAAGGAGGGAGGATAAAAGGAAATATAGGAAAACAAGGAGTAGGAATGAAAAGGAATGTTTAATAGATGAACGGTAAAAATATAATTATTCTGAGTATTAAGAATGCTATGCGCTTTATAGGACATGAAGCGTGTCTAGTTCATATGCTAAGGAAAATGATACCGAAGAACTCGTACAAATTTGAAAATATTTTTTTTTGTCCTAATATAAAGGGTAGCCTGGTTAGCTCTCCTGGGATTTCAAATGCATGCCAATTCTGCAGTTGTTTCCTGAGCACAGGAAGAAGAACTGCACAAGTTCTTTGTCAGTTACTTGCAAACGGATGTCAAAATTTGTACCTAAAATATATATATATATATATATATATATAGTTATAATTCTCTGCACCAAAGATATTAGAAAGCGTGCTCTGTAATCACAGAGAGACTCATTACTTATGAATCAATAACTCTATAAAAGGACAAGCTTAAATTATTCTAAACAAGAAGAGGTGCCAAGGCACACCAAACCTGTCCCCCGCAATCATTTTAGTGCTGACGTATAAACCCAACGGGAAAATTTGGAATAAATCGGGTGAAAAGTGACGATTTTATGCCCATTTGAAATTTTAGGCCCAACCCACCTGACACTGACCCTCCTACCACTGATTGAGGGGTGACCCCCCCTGATGTAATTTGAGGCATGTTATAGGTTGCAGATTTGAAAGATTCTACTTTAGGTTTTGGTTTCATGTCAGTATGACGAATTTGAAAGGAGTTATGGCGAAATAACTATTAATACCCGATTTTTTTTTTTTTTTTTTTTTTTTTTTACATTTCTTGGCCCTGCAGTCTGGGCCTTGGCCTTAATTTGGCACCAAATTTATTCGGGTGATCAGAAGGTCATAGCCCATCATCCCTGTCATTGAAGTCAAAGCTGCACCAGTACTTTTCAAGTAAAATTGTTAACAGACATACAGACAGACAGACAGACGGACAGACAAACAAACAGACAAACCGAGTTAAAAACAGCACCCGTCCCCGAGCCCATCCTGGTCGGGAACGGGTAATCATACATATTCTATATATCAGCTATCATCCCAAGTTATAAAACAGACATAACAGAGAAACAAAAGACACGTCAAAGCAACCAGAGAGGGTGCGAACTCCTCCTGTTTTCTTTGTCCATAGTGGTCACAGTGGTGGGAAATAGAACGATAAATTTTCCCTCTCCCCCTCTCACTAGAGATAAAAACAGCTTGGAACACAAGGCGGGACAGAGTGTGGCGCCACAGAAACGGGCGTTGATCAGTGTAGGACAAACTGGAAGAGAAAATATCTTTAACAAAAAAAGCACCGTAACTAAATAAAGGAAGAAACTGTGAAGAAAATGCAAGTCTTTTAATAATGTCTGGGAAATAGCAGACAAAAATAATAAATAAAAAAGGTAAATGATCAGTCATAGGGAACCATTGCATAAGAGTTAAAATACCACAGCACCGGAACTCAGCCTGACCAAAACAAGCTGCCTGCTGGAGATGTCACTGAAGAGGCAGTACTGTACTTTTTCTAATCTCAGGTGAACTGAATTGTGCAATTAACTTATGTGATTGGTGTGAGACGCTATTCTCCCACACTGCAGGCCACTCACCCACACTGCAACACTTATCCACGCAGCAACAAACTTACCCGCACTGTAGCACACTTACCCATGCTACAATCCGCTTACTCATACTGCACCCCACGTACCCACACTGCATCTTACCCACATTGCACCACACTTACCCACAGTGCACCACACTTACTCACACTGCATCACACTTACCCACACTACAACATACATACCCACACTGCACCACACTTATCCACACTGGAACAGCAACACACCTACCCACACTACAACACACTTACCCACACTGCACCACACTTACCCACACTGCACCACACTTACCCACAGTGCACCACACTTACCTACACTGGACCACACTTACCCACACTACACCACACTTACCCACACTACACCACACTTACCCACACTCCAACACACCCACACTACAACGCACTTACCCACACTACAACACACTTACCCACACTACAACACACTTACCCACACTGCACCACACGTACCCACACTACAACACACTTACCCACACTGCACCACATTTACCCACAGTGCACCGCACTTACTCACACTGCACCATACACCCCCACACTACAACATACTTACCCACACTGCACCACACTTATCCACAGTGCAACACACTTACCCTTACAGCAACACACTTACCCACACTACAGCACACTTACCCACACTGCGCCACACTTACCCACACTGCACCACACTTACCCACACTACAACACACTTACCCACACTGCACCACACTTACCCACACTACAACACACTTACCTGCACTGCACCACACTTACCCACACTGCACCACACTTACCCACAGTGCACCACACTTACCTACACTACAACACACTTACCCACACTGCACCACACTTACCCACACTGCACCACACTTACCCACACTACAACACACTTACCCACACTGCACCACACTTACACTGCACCACACTTACCCACACTGCACCACACTTACCCACACTGCACCACACCTACCCACACTACAACACACTTACCCACACTACAACACACTTACCTACACTGCACCACACTTACCCACACTGCACCACACAGCACCACACTTACCCACTCTACAACACACTTACCTACACTACAACACACCCACACTTCAACACACTTACCCACACTGCACCACACTTACCCACACTACAACACACCTACCCACACTGCACCACACTGCAACACACCCACACTGCAACACACCCACACTGCACCACACTTACCCACACAACAACACACTTACCCACACTACAACACACTTACCCACACTGCACCACACTTACCCACACCTCACCACACTAACCCACACTGCAACACACTTACCCACACTGCAACACACTTACCCACACTGCACCACACTTACCCACACTGCACCACACTTACCCACACTACAACACACTTACCCACACTACAACACACTTACCCACACTGCACCACACGTACCCAAATTGCAACATGTGTCTCCGATTTAACTTGGCTTAAATATTGCCGTCTCTCTGTTAAGCTTGTTGAGCTGTAAAAAGTGATGAATATTAAATTATGGTGCAAGCCACAAAGAAGTGCTGTAGACAGAATGCAGGGCAGTATCACTGTCTTATTTATCACTCACTTAAAGGCCACGGCGGCCTTCGCTCGATGTCAAGTCAGTTCCTATTTTCAGTCGAAAGGTTACAGAAATTTGAATTACTCATACCGTGAGCGAGACGGAGCCAGGAATTTGCCCATATTTTTATCTGCTGGGACACCCGTTGGAGAGAGAGAGAGAGAGAGAGAGAGAGAGAGAGAGAGAGAGAGAGAGAGAGAGAGAGAGAGAGAGAGAGAGAGAGGCAGGATTGCAGTGTTTGCTATTATACTAAATTATACTGTATAACATTACAGTATACAATTTTAGGAGTTTAAGGAGGGAGGAAGGAGAGGCAAGAAAGCGATAATACAAGAAACGCGTCACTCTTCTCTCTTCTGTCATGGTGGTAATTACAATGGCGGACCAAGGTCGAATCCATCCCCTCCATTAAAAGGAAATACTAGATTTGAAGCAAAAGGCCAGAAGTGAGTCATAACTTGGGAACCGGTGACCCGATTAGACTGTTAATTATTTTATTCGTCAGACCATTTTAACGGTACCTTGCTTTAAAAAAAATTGCGCTACGTTGCGCCGTTATTGTTGTGTTACTGTAACAAACAAACATACAGATGTGGGGTCATTATAATATAGATTAAGCTACGGAAAATAAGCTTCAAATGGACGAAATCTCAGCCAAGTTATGGTGCACAAACTTGAGTGTGCGATGCTAAAGGAAGAAATGAGAAATAATAAATCTTTGAACCATTTCTCTGCTACTGCCATGCTTGGCTATTATATTCTGTCAAATGTTGGACGACATTAAGTTACGGGAAATCCCTACCAAGGAAAGAGTTCAAAAGTTCCGAATGATTTTCTCTCCACTGCCGAACATTGGAGCTTTGACCTTTAAAAAGTGCAAGCATAAAATTGTCAAGACATTTAGATGAGGATAAGAGTAGTTTGGGGGGGAATAAAAAATGTGTTAAAATTCGGAACTGAATGCACTGTAACTCTATCTTCAGTACTTCATAGGCGTGCATAGTGACTGAGGCTGCGCAAAGGGAGGTTACTTCACCGATGCAGTTATAACTTCAAGAGTTGCCACAAGGAAGTAATTTTATGATGTATCCAACGCTTGGCACAGACTGAGGTTTTGTAGCTCTCATGTGTGCCAAACATCTTCATGTATCTCCATTTCAGCAGCCATACCACTGTCCATATTGAATTTATGCTGGGGCTGTTTCATTTAGCAGCAGTGTGATGGTGTTTGCGGTGGTGTTTTTATGACATGTCGATGGGTCTTGTGGAAGATCGATACAGTTTAAGTGAAGGTCGCTAATCAAACTGTTCTCTGCCCCAGCCTGGGATCAAACTCGCTTCCTTTCAGAAATCACTCCACCTCCTTAATTCCTTTGACCATTCAGCTCGCCTCCTCCGCTCCTCCCTGGACATACCAAGTGCACTCAATTCCACGAGTTTCACACTGTATTGCGATGGATTGTGTCCTCGGTAAGGCTGGCAAAAATATTACCGTATGAGGCGATAGAAAGACGGCTTTAAGATTTTTATGATAAAGAAAACCCAGGTAAGGAGGGTAATTCGTGTGTCCGTCACGGGATGCCTCTTTTGGCCACATTTCCATATTGCTCGAGTGCCGTCTTCCGTGATTGGGTGAAGGCTGTACTTATAGCCCGAGAGATGTGACACCCATGCAAGTATTTGATACACACACACACACACACACACACACACACACACACACACACACACACACACACACACACACACACACACACACACACACACACACACACACACACACACACACACACACAGCCAGACTCAGAAGCCGGTGGAGTGGCGTCAACGCAGCAGTCATCCTGAATACTCTTTTTAATACACGGTGCAGGAGCCACAGTGCCGCCACACGCTGATTGCTGGCAGCGGCGGGGGGGGGGGGTGTAGGGGGTAGATGAGGCAAACAAGTACAGACAGAAAGAGCTGAAAAGATACACTACCACTGACTCTCTCTCTCTCTCTCTCCTATCAGTTACAGTACGTGATATATGGTCATTTCATGTATGGTATATATATATATATATATATAAACAACTAGATAGTACATGGATGGATAAATCTATAGATAGGTAGATTGGTAGAGAGAGAGATGCTATTTCTATTCAGCTATCAGTCTGTAGATCTCTCCATCTATCTATCTATTTGTTTACCAATATGTACCCCATATATGCCACTGTTATGAGAGATATGGCTACATATTACTTTGTGTAACTGATATGAGAGAGAGAGAGAGAGAGAGAGAGAGAGAGAGAGAGAGAGAGAGAGAGAGAGAGAGAGAGAATCAGGAAAGGGCCATCTCGTGTTGTGTCATGATAGTAAATGTAAAAAAAAAATCAAAAGCGAATATTTGATGACACCTGAAATTACACACACACATGAAAAACTGTACGAGTCATTAAATGGAAACGAGCCGTGAATTTGTTGAGGCAGGCGAGGGAGGCAGGCGTGGTGATGGCGGCAGGTGGGAGCTGTCAATAATGCCCAAAGAATGACAGGATTTTAATAATGATAAGTTATTTGTTAATAGCGAGACATAAGCGCCAGGTTTTAAACATGTCAGGGCAGTGATGGCTTCCTATAAATTTACTACAGCCCGTCATTTCCCCTCGCCCACTCGCAACCCCCCTCCCCCCATCTCTCTCTCTCTCTCTCTCTCTCTCTCTCTCCTGTCGTTTTCCACCACTCCTGTTCATCCGTTTCTACTGCTCTTTGTTTCCTTCTCTCGTCCTTCCCTTCCCATTTCCCCTTCCTCTTCCCCGTCCGGCTCCCGTCCCACCTTCCTCTTCTACCCCCTTGGCGCCCCTTCCCTCTTCCCCTTCCTTCCCTCACCCTCTCCACCAGACCAACACCAACAAAAGACGAAAAAAGTGGAAAAAAAAAAAAATGGGATGAGAGAGAAAAAAAATCCGAGTGAGTCCAGTGATGGCTTACATATCACAACACTGGTGGAGTTGGCGCTGTTGCCGTGTGTGTGTGTGTGTGTGTGTGTGTGTGTGTGTGTGTGTGTGTGTGTGTGTGTAAAGAAAGAAACAAAGTCTAAGGGTATGCAAACAAATGTTCATTCCAATGAGACGTGAACAAGAGAACTAAATTATAAGAGTGTTTAAAAGAGTGTAAATCAAGGGTAGAGAGGGAAGGATAAGAAATAAGAATGTTGCAGAGTTGACTAGTTGTGTTTATAATGTAGTGAAACTGTTGGTTGACTCGTACATGAAGGAACTCAACAGGAAAAGAACAAGAGTGCTTTACTAGACAGATGGTGGATGCCCGTTGTGTTGGGGGAGGATAGCAGAGAGTTCAAAAGAGCAGTGATCGCCGATATGTAAATGAGAGAGAGAGAGAGAGAGAGAGAGGCTGAAGGGAGTCAGTATGTAGAAGGAACGGATCTGATAAAACGATTAATTTTTTTTACATTATCCGTTTTAAAAGTGCCTGGCATGGTGATCCCCCATCGTGAGAAGTGTATGCCACACAGGGGCCAATAAGAACCTTGCATGAAGCCTGCAACTGCGCAGGGTTAAGGAAAATACAGAGTCGCTTCAGCACACCCAGTCTCTAAGAAGTTGAGTTTGCAAGAGAAATATCCAGACCTTTCCATGACACATCACGAGAAGACGAGGTACTTGAGGAAATGGAGATATAATGAAGGACTATATTACGTGTTCCGAAAGATAAGATTTTGTGTATTTGTGTGTGCAAAGAAGAAGAAACCAATGGCTAGAAGCCCGCAAACTGTTCCATTAAAAAAAAAAAAAAAAGACAATAGAGAGTCATATTCAAGATTAGTTCATTTCGAGATGCCTGGACACACTGCGTTTAAAAGACTGGAGGTCATAGGCAGTAGGAAATACAGAGAGAGGAAGACAGTTCCGGAGTTGACCGGTTGCATATGTGAAGGACTGAGAGTAACGGTTAACTCTTGCATTAGAGAGAGATGGACAGAGAAGGGATGAGAGTTTGCTGATAGACCGGTGCTATGCGCCCGCCGTAGTGGTGGGGGGATGCAAGCAGACAGTTCAGGGTTGCAGCGACCATTGAATTAGCGATAGAAAAAACATAAAGATGGAAAAGTGCGGCCAAGAGAGAGAGGTTGAAAGAAGCCAGTCAGAGGAGGAGAGTTAGTGAGACGAAAGGCCTTTGTCACCATCTTGTTGAGAAGGGCTGCATGTGGGAAGCCTCCTCAAACATGAGAGTTGTACTTTACACAGGGGAGAATAAAACCCTTGTATAAATTCAACAACTGTGCACGTGCAGGGGTAAAGAAGGCAAGGATTCGGCCTAATACACCTAACCTCTTGGAAGCAGATTTGACCAAAGAGGTAATAAGATCTCTCCAAGATAAATCCTGTGAGAATGAAACCCCAAGTATGTTCAGATATGATGCAGGATTGAGTTGGGCATTGTTAAAAATTAGAGGATATTCCTGTGGTAGATTTTGACGGGCCGAAAGATGTAAGAATTGAGTCTTTGATGCATTAGATTGCTTTTACCCCACTCAGATATAAGCCTAGTCAGACAATAAGTGTGCCATAGCCTCATCCCTTGTTTTTTGAAGTACGGTAACTGCCGAGATGGAAGCTGCAGGAAACGGATGAAAAGGTGAGGGATGGAGTCGTCCGCATATAAGTGAATAGGGTTAGATGTACAGCTTCAAAGGTCAGTGATGAATAGAAGGGAGAGTTGGTGATTACGGCAAGCAAAGTGATTATATGATTAAGTTTTGGAGTTAGTGGAATAAGCTTTCCCTTGTCTCATTCAGAAGCAGCAAACAAGTTTGAGACAAGATGTACTTTAACCTCACCCATTTACTGGGGCAACAATGGTTACTGCAAATTGGGTGGAAAAGTAAAGGGTGGAGTGACTTGGGTCATCAACATATGAATGGATATGGTGAAATTTGCAGCTTAGAAGGTCACTGATGAATAGGAGGAAGAGAGTTGGTGGAAGGACAGAACCCTGAAAACACCATTCTTGGTAGATTTACTGGGAGCTCAGTACCAGAAAGGGAATTTGAAATGATGATATAGATGCAGTGACGCTTAAGGTCTGCTTGGAAGTTAAACACATGCGTCAGATTTAACAGAAGACTTTTGAAAAGCCAAGTGAACTATAAAAAGTTTCACTATGGTCCCGAAAGAAAGATGACCCGTAATCTGAAAGGAGTGTAAGAATATCACCAGTAGAGAGCTTTTCGGAGGAATCTATACTGATGAAAACAGGGTTATAATAAGGATCCTGCCTGACAATAATGGACGATTAAATTAGTTTGGAAATTCATGGGATTAAAGCAGGCGGGCGATAGTCAGACGGTTGGGCATGGTCACTTGTTTTAGAGACAGACTGAATAGCAAAAAAATTTAAGTCAAAAGAAATGGTTCAAAATAACAGATAAATATGCAGAGTTTACCTGGGTAAACTCTTTTCCCATTTGTTTTGCTTCCTCAGATTCAGTAACTCATATGTTTACACATTCGCCGACGTTATCCAACCACATGTTTCCTAGCCTTCCATGTTTCCTGCCCTCGGACTCACTCATTTACACACTCGCCACTCTTACTCTTCACACATCTATTTTCTAAGTGTGATCATTCCATCCAAATACATTCTTTTTTACCCGGTGATTGACAGACTTGCCTATTCTGCAACTACTAAGAGACTTTACAGTTCTCATCCTTTGCAGCATCAGCAGTCCACATACATTCCTTGACAATACCATTTCTTTTGTCCTCACTCTTGATTTTTGATAGGTGCTTCATTCCAGATTATCACAACCATATGTTAATATGGTTACTGTCACACCTTCATGTATTCCTGATGCAGCTCTGCTCCGTATCAAGGGCTTCGTAGTATATGTCATCTTACTTCCATTCAGTTTACGTCACTCACTTCTTTCGCACATTTTTCTCTCCATTCTATCGCTGCATCTACTGTAGGTATTTAAACCCTTCCCCTACTTCTAGCCTCAACAATTATCGACACGGCACACTTTGAGCAATCTTCTCTTTCAACAACGTTACTTTTATCTCCATGTACGAATATTTTCAGGTCCCGCACCTTACAGATATTCATGGAACTCTAAATCAGTTCCTGATTCCGCTGATTGGTTTGACCTCTCTCATAGGCCCGTTCATATACAGAGTATACACTGACCAACCAATGTGACATTACACTCCCTTCTTTCATTCAAATACTGATACAGATCCACTCACACAGATATTTATTCATGCACAAGCTTACCTAAGTCATAAAACTCTTCAACGCAATGTGCATTTTTCTTGCTACTCCATACATTCGTAACATCTTCCGTAATCCTTCTCTGTTCGCTCTGTCATATGCTTTCTTCACATCAGTAAATATAAAAAATATCCTAGTCTTCTCGCATGCTTTTTTTGCTGTCAGCCTTAACTGTAAATAATGGATCACACATCCCTTGTCATTCCGGAACCCACCCTGTTCGTTTTCACCAGATATTCCGACCCTTTTCTTACCTTTTCCATCACTGTTCTTCCACATCATATACATTACCCACAACACCCAACCCACTTGCTCCACGATAAGCTTCGGGAATGTCAGGAATTCTACGTTAGTATTACCGTAATATTTACGGTGCTGTTATCAACTAGTATCTGTCTCGTTATAAAAGTGGCGTTACTTTAGTGTTTTACTTCCAGATGTAATGAAAAAGTAAACTATAAAAAACGTTGGTCAACTGATAGTTTTATATTAGTAATGTTGCAGTTTAACTACGAGTTTATAAATGGATATATTTGACTGCCATCGACGCTGAAAATTACGTTTAATCCAAGTTCATTTCACTTCTTACATAGGAAACTAAAAAATTACCAGCAAAATTTTACTAACTTGTGAGCTAACTTCAGTAAGCCACTCTTTATGGTATCATAGGAATGGGTTCGGCGCTTATGGGGCGAGGAATGACGGTGGGAATGAAAGGTGGAAACGCCTTTCTTGTCTTATACGAGCCAGATGTATGACTAATTCACTTAAAAGTAGGCCACCTTGTTTAGACGAACTTCGAGGAAAAAACATGTACATTACCTGTTATCGTACCTATATATATATATCTATATATCTATATCTATCTATCTATATATATATATATATATATATATATATATATATATCTATATATATATATATCTATATCTATATCTATCTATCTATCTATATATATATATATATATATATATATATATATATCTATATCTATCTATATATATATATATATATATATATATATATATATATATATATCTATCTATATATATATATATATATATATATATATATATATATATATATACAACATATATACAGAGAGAGAGAGAGAGAGAGAGAGAGAGAGAGAGAGAGAGAGAGAGAGAGAGAGATCAAACACGTAAAGAAAAAATAGGGGAAAAAAATGAGGCATGTAGGGGTATGAAGTAATATGGATGTACACATACACAGGAACACTGGAAGGAATAATATGCAGGTATAAATTAAAGTGTAATGATATAAGTAGAAGTGTGAAGCAAAATGAAGGAGGCATACATGAACAGTAAAAAAGAATGAACCAGACCCCCTGCCAGAAGGCCTCCTACATACATCATAGCCGACGGAGCATCACACCACCAGACCCTATCCCTGCCCCACCCTACCACACCCTCACACCCCCACCCTGACCCACCTTTACCACACCCTCTCACCCTCACCCTGACTCATCCTTACCACACCCTCTCACCCCCACCCTGACCCACCCTTACCAAACCTTCAAATACACCAGACACTCACACTTAAAGCAATTACAGCGAATGCTTCTTCTTGGTCTTGAAACTCTGGACCGGCAAGCACACAGTCGTATCATACTGCAGTCCTAATTTTGCACTCTTTAATTTCCCGTGAAACTGTCCCCCCTCCCCTCCAGCAATGTTATTGTTTTATTTTTCCTTACAAGTTAAAAACAAATGACTGTCATGCCACAACACACTCCTGTGCTGGGACTCCTTTGTTCCTTGTTAATTAAATACACTCCTTCCCTAACAAAACGGAGCATTGATTTTTTTTTTCTACCTTTACAACCTAAACCAAGAACGACACGATGAGGTCAGAACGCAGCCCCAACCCTGAATAATTCTAAACCCAAGACGACACAATCAGGTCAAAACGCAGCCCTACCTACCTGGACACCCATCAGGCCAAAGAGATCACAGATAACTTTAAGCCGTTGCGGTTTTCCTTCCGACTGTTCTAAAACCCATAGATGATGTCAGACCAAAACCCCAGCCCCATTAACACCTCTGAAACCAAAGATACAATTGATAAAATGAGACTTTAAAAACTATTCTCCCTTAATGTATGTCAAACTTAAGACCAAAGACCATACATCAAAGAGAAGTCCAGTCCTCTCCTTTCAGCCCTTGACAAGAGTACAAAACCGTACCGTACAGCAGCCTTGTTTTTGCATTTCCATAATCAAAGAAGCAGTTTAGAAGAAGAAGAAGAGGACGCATTATTTTGTCTTGATTGCTTTTAAAACTCTAGACCAAAGGCCACAGAGCAGACCCCCAAAGGAGCCATATCTTCACGAAGGGGCTCAACCGTCCCCTGCCATCACAACTCTTAGGCCAAAGACCAGGGTGCTGGAAAGGGACGCCTTCATGTGATTACTGGATGGCTTCTTTCTGTTAGACAAACGTCCCTCAGGTTTCTCCCTCTGCATTGAAAAGGTGATGGTGGCCTGATGGTGAAGGGCAGCTTCAGCCTGCAGTCCACCAGGTTCGCGTCCATATGGGCCTGGGGCTACACCAGCACTAGTAACAATAATAATAATAACAACAGCAACAACAACAATCAAAGAACAGAACAACAGACCAAACACAGCCCTATTTTGCACCCCTTATTTACCAAACAATCGAAAAAAAAAAATAATAATCTTCCTACTAGTGTAACTTTCAAGAGAATCAGAAGAAAAACCACCTGGTGTTTTCTGACAGCTTTAACCAAAGACTACCATATCAGACCAAAATGCAGCCTACCTTCACACTGTTGAATTAAGTAAAAGCCAAAGCATTCGTACTAGAATGTGTATCACGAGCCATCAAAAAAAAAAAATAAAAAAAAAAAAATAAATAAATAAATAAATCAGTAATCCTCTGGCAGTCGGAGACATATCATCGCAACTTCGTCTAAATCGAAAAAAAATGTCTTAAGATTTCACTGTTTACTCCTACAAAAGTATATATCACGCTAACATCCAGAAGCCTGATGTCAGAGGTATTATTCTGGTGATGGTCACTGAGTATAAGAGGTCTTAGATTTTCTGATAGTCACCCTTTGAATAACCGTTCACCTCGTTGAGGGTATAGGCAAGCTAAAAGAAAAAGTTAGATGATACATTTTCCAGCAAAATCCTTAGGCAGATGGAGGCATATCATCTAAGCTTCGCCAAAATTAACAAACAAGCAATATATCCCGGGATACTGCCCATAAAGTTTGGATACAATTGGCCCACTTGATTTTGAGATATTTTGGAAACAGACACACAGGCATACACACAGATGCAGGGGATTACATTATTGCCTCACTAGGTGGGTGATAATACAGTCAGATCAAAATGAAGTAGTCAGTCTTACAAACTCTAAACCAAAGACTGCAAAACCAAATTAAAACAGAACCTATATCTCAGCAGTTCAAAACCAAAGACATACCCAAAAGGCGACCCATCTTTGGCATGCCTTCAGTATCAGGGAAGAATGTACACACACACACACACACACACACACACACACACACACACACACACACACACACACACACACACACACACACACACACACACACACACACACACACACACACACACAGAACACAACATTACATTCTCTGCATAATATGCGTGCAGGTGTTAAAGTTGTTGGTAATAATTTTGAGGAAAAAAAATAAATAAAACGCAGCCCTTTTTCTAGAGTCAGGCAAAAAAAATATTAGTATTGTTTCTTAAAACTCTTGATCGCTCACCCAGATCAAATACAACCGCACTTTTGCACTCCTTCACCAGAGGATCAAAAGCAAAAGACCGTTTCATCATAACCATCTTGAAACTCTAGACCAAAGACCAAAAGGTAGGCCCAATTATGCAATACTTCACTTCCCCCCCCCCCACTGTAAGAAATTCACCTCTGCAGGTCACCACCAGCACGCAGTGTGGCCGGTCTGGCTGCTGGCACACCCGGCAGAAGCAAAGAGAAGTTTTGCGTCATACAGGAGGTATATCGTCCGCGGGAGCTGTTATAACTTGCAGAAATAATGTTCCCGTTAGACCCCAGGTACCAGAAGTTTCCCGCCTGGCCTCGCTGCCCTCAGACATATATGCCTTACAATACAGGAAACAGGAAAAAAAAGGAAAGAAAGCAACAAAAAAAAAAAAAAAGAGAGAAAATAATGATTAAAGAAAAAAGTTCTCTGTTGGCCCCACCCAGGGAGTTCATTTCATTTTAGAATCGCACACGTTTCTTGTTTTGGACAGGGGGCGCTGTAATGCGAACATAAAGAAAATTACCGCGAGTTTATTTACATGTAATCCACTTAACCGACACTTAGGCAGCCCCGGACTGTTTCCAGGAGGTTGCCAGGAGGGGGTCTGGAGCGCTGTTGCCCTCGCCTGAGCACCGCTTTATGACGCCGCTACAGCCGACTCGACTCCACCTCCGACCTCACTCTCCCTCTCCCTCCCTTCCTCCCTTCCTCCATTTCTCCCTCCCTCCCTCCCTCCCTCCTCTCTCTTCCTCTGCAGCAAACCAGGCCTCCTCCTCCTCCTCCTCGTCCTTCTCATTTCATGTATTTTTTAACTTACTTTCTCCTCTTATTTTTGTGTTTTTGTCTTTCATTTACTTTTGTCCAACTAACTCCATCTTTCTTCCTTTCTTCCCAGTTTTCTTCATCCCCTTTTACCGGCTTTTATTCTTTTTTCTTAGCTCTTCCTCCCCTCCCCACTCTGAGTGTCTGTGTCAATCCGGACATTTTACTCTCTTTTCTTCTTTGCCTTCCTCCCTCGTCTCCCTCACTGGATTGTTGTTGGAGCGAGTGCCAGTGACGCGGCTACTCCTCCTAATTCATTTATTGGTCCTGCTTCTCTCTCTTTCTTCCCTCTTTTGGTTCCTGGTGTTCGCCTTTCTTTGATGTTCATGGTATTCCTTCTATTTCTGTTCCTCATTCTTTCTTACTGCTTTGTCTCGTCTCTACCAGAATACACGGCATTTCGTTTTTTCTACATGTTTCTGTCACACCCCTCCATTCTTCCTTGGTGCCGGTATTCCCTTAATTTCTCCTTCTCTTCTCCATTGTTGCTGAATCTCATGCCGTCCCCGTCCGTGATTCAACTGTGACCCGCATACACATTGGTTCTTCATGTCTCCTGCATTTTCTTTCCATCTAATCACACCCATTCCCTCTTCCCTGGTTATCGTATTCTCATTATTTCTCTCCACTGTTTCTCGAACCCCTGTCTACACTGTTTCATTTGTACCCACCATACATGTACTGTACTTTTCCGCCTTCTGTTATGTGCGATTTTTGGTTTATCTTGTCACACAGTTCACCTTCCAGTCACAGCTCTTCCTCCTTCCTAGTTCTTGGTATTTCCTTTATTTCTGTTCCTGTCCTTCCTTGTTGCTGATACCCCAACCTCTCATGTCCCTGGCTTTTCTATATTCAGCTTACACATTCTTTCCTTTTCCTCCTTTGTAATCTGCACCTCCTGTCTAGTCTTGTGTTACAGCTCAAATTATCATAGTCCTCCCTTCATCCTTGTGTTCGCTACACTGTTATTTCCTTCCTTCATTTATTCCTAGTACTCACGTTTCCCATCTTGTTAACGTATCTGTTCGTCACTCCTACCGTTGAGAATATATTTTTTTATTTTATTCTTGCTGTCTCCAAAAGATTTTATTCAATTTAGGGTCGACTTTTTGTGCTAATCTCTTCAGTACCAGTTTCTTAATAAGCCCCGTAAAATCACTTGCAATGATCAAGGTCAAACTGCAGAACTAAGTTACAGTTCTCAAGGGTTTAACATGCACATCCTTTTTTTTTTTTTTTTTTTTTTTTTTTTTTTTTTTCCCTGTTACTGGAGTGTCATGTCTGTTTACTCTTGAGGTGACGTTATGGCTTCTGCGTCACAGTCCTGCCTGATGTCAGTATTTGGGAGACATCTTGACTACTGTCCTCTCATGTTTCGTTATTTACCCAGAATTCTCATACTAATAACCAGCAATATTTTGGTTTCGGTAAAATCTGTTATGGGAATGAACGCTTCTCGCTTCTCTAAACCTTCATGATGCAAGTAACCTGAGCTTCAGCAAGCTGATAATCATCTGAAGGTGTGCGCGTCAAGACAGGCGTGTATTGAGTCATCAGCAGAAACGGTGGACGTATTTCTGACTGCTTTTGGCACTTTCACTCACTGATGATGTGGTCAGTTATAAACTGCTGCATAAAATGTGGACATGTTTATTATCATAACGAAGGTAATTTTCACCCAGCTAAGAATGTTTTAAAGATGTCCATTTCCTTTTTTTTTTTTTTTTTTACCCGAAGTGTGAAGTTTCCCCTGTAGTTTCTATAGTGCAGCTTTTCTCCTCTATTCGTATTATTCGTTATCTCTCCATAATATTCCTTCACCATCTTATGGTGTCAAAACTCTACATTTCCCTCGCCTGTTCTTTTGCTGCTCTCTCCAGTCATTCTTTTCTTTATTACCTCCGCCAGCGAAGTTGGAGGAGATTATGTATTCATCTATATATCTCCAAAAGTTCTCTGTGAATTTCAATGAAATTCTGTGGAAGGGTGGACCATGGGCCAAAAAAGAATTGATTAAATTTTGGACCGGATCTGGTTCCGGATCCTATGGATCCCGCACAATATCCCCCAAAGTTCTCAGTTAATTTCAATAAAATTTTGTGGAAGAGTGGACCATGGGTCAAGGAACAATTGATTAAAATTTGGGGCGGATCCGGATCCTATGTATTCCACAAAATATATCCACGGATCCGAATCCGGATCCTTTTTAATGGCAGTGGCATTGGCGGAGGTATGTGCTCGCTGAGTGCATTTTAGTTTCTTTCTACATTCATAACAAAATGGCAGCTAATGCGTCGGCAACTTTTTTGTCTGGCAGTTGTGATCTTTTATTATCATTAATTATCGTGTAGGGCAACCATTGAGAGCCAACACAGTATAGACCACCTGTTCCCTCCACCCTCCTCTCTCACCCTGTGTCCAAGAAGTTCCTCTGCCACTGATCAAGGTTCTCATATACATATAGGTAAATTGGAGTCAAGGATATCCTCACCAGTGACGCAGGTTCTGTGGCCCTAAAAATGAGAAAAACTTCTGTGCAACTTATTAAGATTGTCTGTTACACGGGACTCAAGATCACAGAGACATAATTTTGTCGCAAGTAATGGGGAAAAGATTACATTTCATGCGTCCTTCTTGTCCCTCTCTCATGGACCACATATATGTAAAAAAAAACAGAAAAAAAAAAAACATCAATTTATCAGATGTGAGCAAAGCCCCACTGCAGGTCGTGAAGCTTGCCATCTGTATGAACTTAAAGCCACTAAAACCTAAAACCTTGACGCAGACTGTTAAGAAAATGGGTACATAAGCTTACCCCATACACTAAACCCCCTTCACTGTTCGTATAAGGGTCAGGGAAATCCTCTGCGACTGATCACGTGAGAGAAAAGCCCTGCTACAAGTGATCAGGCCAGTCAATACGCAGAGACCTAACCCACTGACGTAGGTCGTGGGGGAAAAAAAAAATAATACATCTTTCACCTCATTATCCAGCATTCTCATGTAAGGGTGAAAAGAGAAAAATCTTCTGCTGGAAAAAACAAAAAAAACGCACAGAATATAAGTCTTGACATAGGTCGGGAGGAAAAAGGCTGCACCCATTTTCCTCATCTTCCAAGTCCAATTCTTCTCCTCCTCCTCCTCCTCCTCCTCCTCCTCCTCCTCCTCCTGCCTCCTCCCCCCCGACCGTCCTCCCCCTGGCCGCGAGGAGCCGGACCAGCCCTGAGGTTTTACGGCTTACGTGGGTTCTTAGGGGGCACGGCTGAGTGGAAAACAAGATTGGGAGGGACTCTATTGTGGGGTTTAATAGGGGAGTTAAGACCATAGGGAGAAGGGTGGAGGAGGGGTGGGGAGGGAGAGTGATGGGTGGGTAGGGGTCACAAAGGGGGAGAGTGAGGGGAGGAGAATAGAGGGAAAGGGAGGGTGGGGGGTGAAGAGAGGGGAAAAGGGAGAGTGAGGGGTGGAGAGGAAAGGTGAGGGTTGGGAATGAGAGTGTGGGATGAGGAGGGAGTCAGACGGAGGAACAGTGAGAGGTGGTGAGGGAGAATGAGTGGAGAGAGGAGGCGAGAGGTGGGGAGGGGTCACACTAGGGAAGACGAGAGAGAGAGAGAGAGAGAGAGAGAGAGAGAGAGAGAGAAAGAAGGCGAGGGTTTGTGATAAAGAAAAGGTGAAGGCGTGTCACAGGGATAGGGTGAGGGGTATGAGACAGAGATAGGGTGCGGGTGTGAGAGAAACCGAGATAGGACTGGGGAGAGAGAGAGAGAGACAGAAAGAGAATAAAAATTAGACGGTGGAAAGAAGGAGGAGAGTGAAGGCCGATAAATGGAGGGAAAGGGATAAGACAGAGACAGTATATGCGTAGGTCAAAAGACAGAAGGAAGGTGTGTTATGTGGACAGAGAAAAGAAACGTAGGATTGCAGAGGAATGTGAAGAATACGACAAATAAGGGGGTGAGACAAGAAAGATGGAAGGAAAGAAGGAAGCAAAGGAGGAAGGAAAATGTGAAGGAAGAAAGAAATGAAGGAAGAAAGGGAAGGAGGATAAAGGTGATGGTGCGAAGATGGGAGTGAGATAAAGCAAGGAGGACGAAGGAGCGAGGGAAAGAAGAAGGAAAAGGAAGAGAGAGGCAAGGGAAATTGCTTGAGTGAGAGAAGCGTCAGAGGGGAGGAGAAATGGTTGGGAGAGAGAGAGAGAGAGAGAGAGAGAGAGAGAGAGAGAGAGAGAGAGAGAGAGAGAGAGAGAGATGGGGGGGAGAGAGGGGGGGAATGTGAATCAGTGAGAATAAAGGAAGAGTGAGGGAAGGTGAGGGGCAAGGGAGGAAGGGTGAAGGGTGAGAGGAAAAAGTTGAGGGGTGAGGGAGGAAGGATGAGGGGTGTGAGAGGAAAATTGTAATGGAAGGGTTTGGGTGATGGAGGGGAAGTGAGGGGGAAGATGAGGGGTGAGGGGGAGGGAGTTTAGGGGTGAAAGTGAGGTAGATGAGGGGTGAGGGGGGATGATTAGAGGTGAGGGTGAAGGTGAGGTAATGAGTGGTTAGGGAAGGAATACAAAAGATTAGGGGAAGATAAAATGTGGGGGAGACGAGGGAGGGGTAAAGGAAGGAAGGAAGGTAGAGCAAGTTTAATGAAGAAACCAAAGGGAATAAACAGAAAAAAAGGAACACAGTGAAATAAAAACACTAAGAAGGAAGAATGCAAATGGAAGGGAGGAAAGAAGAAAGGGAGGAGGGAAGGACAAAAAGAGGAGGAATATGAGTGAAGATAATACAGAACGAGAAATACACAACAGCGAGGCCAAAGAGAGCTAAAGAGTGTAGTTGAGAAGGCCAAAGAGTGAAGGATGAGACTGTCGAAGAAGGAAAAGGAAAGCGAATATAGAAACTGAGGAAAAAAACAATCTTAATAACACAAAAAAGAGAGGCAGTGGAAAGAAGGAAAAAAGCACTAAGAAGGGAGAAAGTGTTGAAAAAAGGAGGAATGAGAAAATCAAAGAAAAGAGGCAGCAGATAGATAACAGACTAGAGAAAGACAAAGGCAGGCACAAAAACAAGAGAAAAGAGTAACAATGACTTGGTATGCAACACAGTTTTGAAACATGGAACTGTAAGATTCGCGTCATCATTTTTATCTCTTTCGCAGAGGTGATATCTTTTCAATTTTTGTTTGCTAAATCTAGACGATTTGTTGAAGTCGGCTTAAGGGAGACTTTTCCAACAGGTGAAGTTAGATAATGTCTTAGGTTATCGCTTTGCTAGTAAGGTTGAAGAATATCGATTGATAAAGTCATCTAGTGGCAGGAACAATGAAATGAAAATTTGAATTATCGGGTTGAAAGGGATAAACACACACACACACACACACACACACACACACACACACACACACACACACACACACACACACACACACACACACACACACACACACACACACACACACACACACACACATACACAAAACAGCATACTGAGCAGACGTCGGCTGAGCCCGCCCCTCGAGATACCTGATTATCTAGTTTTGTAGTGTGGGGTTTGAATGCTGTCCTGTGTTACGTTTTTGATAAGGTTGAGTAGGCTGGCTCGTAAAAACTGATCCAGAGAAGAGAACCACAGATATTCAGATATGGAAGATGATGTGATATCAAGACGACAATACGGAATTAGTGAGAGGTAGACAAACCCAGGCGGCTGGAAAATAACCTGGAAAAAACTGAGTATAGAAGGTTCTGACTGTTAAGAAGGATGGGAAGGCTTTAAAGGGGAAAAGAACAATAAAAATGATTTTAAGATGCTATATAACTGATTGGTGTTGACTGGATATTTTTACTGTATGGAGATAAATTGGAATGGATTGGATGCAGGGACAAATGCAGAATCTTGTGGATACAAAGTAATGGATCTGATGGCAGAAAATATTCTAACTGAACATGCCGTGGAAAATACAAGATGCGATATAACTATCAATCTATCTATCTATCTATATGTATATATATATATATAAAATCCCAAAGATGTGTTTAATTTAAATATCAGTGTCCCCTGGGGAAGAATGACTATTTGGTCACTGAAATTCAGGAGTTGATAAGAGATGTGGGAATGAGAGAACGAACACATAAAAAGGAGAGACAAACCTGACTCCCTAAGACATTATTTTGGCAATGCTGATTGGAGGAAAATGACAATGACGGACAATATTCATGAGAAATATGAAATTATGCTGAATATATATATATGAACAGCATATCAATAGACATGTCCCAAAATATGCTATAAAAATGGAAAAGAAAAAAGGAATGGTTCAAATATAGATGCGGAAAGGTACAGGAAAAAGAAATGCAACATGGAATTGGTTTTTGAAGAAGCTGTAGTGAGAGAGCATGGAATGAATACTAGGAGATAGGAAATGACTACTTAAAGGTATGAAGTGAAGAAGAAATGAAATATGGGAAGGATATTGTGACTAACATTATGAAGGAACTAATAGTGTTCTACTAATTTGTAAATGACAAAATGAAAGTAAAGGATATTATCAAGTGGGAGTTAGAGATCGGAGAATGATGTATGATACGGATGAGGATATGCGTGAGGTAATGAACAATAGGCAGCGTTCAGTATTTATAAAAGAAGTGAAGTGTTACAACTGATGCGTGAATTATATGTGAGAATGGCCATGAGGCCAGACGGGGATGCTGGATAATATTGAAAAAAATATGCAGATCAACTGGTGCAGCCAGTTTATGATATCAGATGTTCCCTGAACACAGGAGAGTTATCAATACACAGGAAAAGGGCAAATATAGTGTCAATTTATAGAGGAGGTGACGGAATAGACCAGTTTATTTTTACAGACAGGTATCCCTCATTTGCGTTATTTGCAGACTGTGTGAAGAATTATTAGAAAAAGGTGGATTAAGTTCCAATAAGAAAATGAAGTAATAACAACAAATCAGTTTGGATTCAGGGAAGGCTCATAATGTGTCACAAACCTGCTGAGTTTGTACAGCAGTGGTGGATATCATGCAGGAAAGAGAAGATGGGTAGATTGGGGTTACCTGGATTTGCATAAGGCGATTGATAGGGTTCCGCACAAAAGATTGTTCACAAAATTTAAAACTACCGGAGGAGTGAATGGGAAAGTGCTAAAATGGATTGAAAATTATTTAATGGGAAGACAGATGAGAACAGTTATGAGACAAGTATTCTCAGTGGAAGTGTGACTATAGTGGCGTATAGCAAGGCTCAGTTTTGGCTCCTATGGTGATTCTGATATATGTAAATAATATGCCAGAAGGCTTAAGCAGTTATATGAATATGTCTACAGATGATGCAAAAATTATGAGGCGAATCCAGAATGGTGACAGTTGTGAGGAGTTGCAAAATGATTTAGATAAGTTGCACAGTTGTAGCCAGACTTGGAAAATGGTGTTTAATGAAAAAAAGTAGAATACCATCTCCTAGAAATAGGAATAAGTTGCAAAAGACCTAGTTATGAGTATAAAATGGGAAGAGAGAGGATCAGCAAAGCGAAGGAAGGGAAAGATCTAAGAGTGACCATGCAGGATAATCTATCACCATAGAAGCATGTAAATAAGATCAATGGAGGGATTTAAAGACTGATACCCAATATGAGGGTGGCTTTCAGCTATATGAATTAGGAAATGTTGGGTGCGATAATTGTGTCCATGATAAGAACGAAATTAGATTAAACAACAGTGATGTTGTCACCGCATTTGAAGAATCATGTAAGAAAACTGGAAAAAAGTACAGAGGATGGTGACAAGGATGCTACCAAGTTTGAGAGAATGGTCTTATGAAAAGAGACTGAAGAAGATGAAGTTACCATCTCTCAGTGAGAGAAGAGAGAAAGAGAGATTACGATATTTAATAGAGTTAGAAAACTGGAAAAGATGGATAGAGAAGATCTGTTCGTGAATGATGATGGAAGGACAAGAAGACGCGAATATAAATTGAAGAAGAGTAGATGCTTAAATGACGTGAACAAATTAAATTTCACAAATAGAAATACAGACATTCTGAACAGTTTGGAAGAGGAGGTGGTGCAAGCAAAGAACATCTGAGGTTTAAAAGTAGACTGGATAATTTAAGATATGGAGACAGGACAACACGAGCTTAGCTCAAATCCTGTATTCTACAGCACACACACACACACACACACACACACACACACACACACACACACACACACACACACACACACACACACACACACACACACACACACACACACACACACACACACACACACACACGTTTTTTAATGTTCATACCAGGAAGTCTATTCAATCGGGCATCGCCTATTAAGCAGCGTCCTAAGCACAAACAACGCTCTTCATTAGTTGGCAAATATGTCCTTAAAATCTGAAACAAAGGCAATACTAATAAGGAAGAAGCAGAGAAAGAGAGAGAGAGAGAGAGAGAGGGGGGGAGGGGGAAGAAAATGAGGCGAGTGAAAGATTATTTACTGCAGGAAGAGTATAGAGAGACGGAGAGGGAAGAGGGAGAAGGGAGAAAGGAAGCAGACTGTTTGAAGGAAGGCTGAACAGAGTGAGAGGAGAAAAGACGGAGTTGTTAAAAAAAAGGCTAATTGTTGGAGAAGTAAGGAAATATAGATGAAACGACAGGAGAGAAAATAAGGAGGAAAAAGGGAGGATGGGAGGAGAATAGAAGAAGGGAGAGTAAATAGAATGACAGGATGAAGGAGGAGTAGGGATGATTAGTTGAAGGGTGAGGAAAGGGTTGTAAAAGAAGTGTATATATATATATATATATATATATATATATATATATATATATATATATATATATATATATATATATATATATATATATACACACAGTATAGTTCTTTTAAAACTTCAGTAATATCTTTGACTTTAGTCTGCTCTGTCATCCAAGTTGAGGTAGGCAGGACATGTAGCAAGAATGAGGGATAATCGATGGAGCAAGAGGCTGACTCACTGGACACCAAGAGATTGTAAGCGTAGCAGAAAAAGGCCAGACAGGAGGTGGGGAGATGAGATGGAGAAATCTGCAGGGAAAACGTAGCAAAGATTGGCTTACTCAAGGAATTCTTGGAAAAGGTTGGGGAGGCCTTTGTTCAGCAGTGGACTTGTAATGGCTGATGATGATGATGATAGTAATGATATAAATACAGTATATATATATATATATATATATATATATATATATATATATATATATAAAGAGAGAGAGAGAGAGAGAGAGAGAGAGAGAAAGAGAGAGAGGAGGGCCGAGAAGTAGTGTAAGAGGAAAGAAGAGCAGGTAATGAGGGAGAGGGAGTAGAAGAACGGAAAGGGAGAACTGGATGAATATAGGCAAAGGAAGGAGAGAGGGAGGAGGGGGGCGATATGAGGAGGGGATCGAATGAAAGAGGAAATGAAGGAAGGGTGCATGAAAGAAAGGAGAGATGAAAGGAAGGAGAGAAAAAGAGAAAGGAAAGAAAGAGGAAGGGAATGGATGAAGCAGAATTTACTGAAGAAAAAAGAGGGAGAAAGGGAGGGAGAGGGCAGTATGTGAGGGAGAGGGGGGGAGGGAGTGAAAGGGCAGAGAGAGAGGCCCAATTAAAAAGGGAGTGGGGTGGTGGGAATGAGGCTCCCTAATGTGCCATCACAGCACGCCCACCTGACCCCCCCCCTCCCATCCCCTACCTCACCTTATCTCACCCTGCCCCCCAGCATCTCACCCTGCACCTCTGCCTAAAGCTTACCCATGCCTCTCCCTGCTTTTTTGCCTCATTTTCCTCGCTCTACATCCCCTGTCTGACCCTGCTTCCCCTGTCTCTCATCCTGCACTTCTGCCTAACTCTCCATCCCTGCCTCAACCTGAATCCCTGCCTCATTCTTTACCCCTTGCCTCACCTTGCATTCTCTGTCTCACCCTGCACCTTCTTCCTCACCTTGTACTCCTGCCTCGTCGTTCACCCTGCCTCACCCTGTGCCCCCTGCCTCACCTTAAACCTTCTGCCTCAGCCTCAGCACTCTGCTTCACCCTCAGTCCTCCTCAACTTGCACCCCTGTCACAACCTGCATCCCTTCCCTCATCCTGCTTCACCCTACATCCCTTCCCTCATCCTGCTTCACCCTGCATCCCTTCCCTCACCCTGCTTCACCTTGCATCCCTTCCCTCATCCTGCTTCACCCTGCATCCCTTCCCTCATCCTGCTTCACCCTACATCCCTTCCCTCATCCTGCTTCACCCTGCATCCCTTCCCTCTCCCTGCTTCACCCTGCATCCCTTCCCTCACCCTGCTTCACCCTGCATCCCTTCCCTCACCCTGCTTCACCCTGCATCCCTTCCCTCACCCTGCTTCACCCTGCATCCCTTCCCTCACCCTGCTTCACCCTGCATCCCTTCCCTCACCCTGCTTCACCCTGCATCCCTTCCCTCACCCTGCTTCACCCTGCATCCCTTCCCTCACCCTGCTTCACCCTGCATCCCTTCCCTCACCCTGCTTCATCCTGCATCCCTTCCCTCACCCTGCTTCACCCTGTATCCCTTCCCTCACCCTGCTTCACCCTGCATCCCTTCCCTCACCCTGCTTCACCCTGCATCCCTTCCCTCACCCTGCTTCACCCTGCATCCCTTCCCTCACCCTGCTTCACCCTGCATCCCTTCCCTCACCCTGCTTCACCCTGCATCCCTTCCCTCACCCTGCTTCACCCTGCATCCCTGACCCGCCTTACCCTGCCGTCATGCCTCACCCTGCTTCACCCTGCATCCCTGACCCGCCTTACCCTGCCGTCATGCCTCACCCTGCACCTTACATCATCCTGTCCCATGCCTCACCCTGTCTTCTGTCTCACTTGCACATCCTGCCTTAACCTGCACTCCCTTGTCTAATCTTCCACCCCGATCTCACCCTGCAGTCTCTGGCTCACCCTGCACTCCTGCCTTACCCTACCTTATCCCGCTCCCTTTGCTGCATCGTGCACCCCTGCTTCGACTTGCACCACTGCCTCACTTCTGTCATCCTGTATCTCCTGCCTCACCCAGCACCTCTGCCTCACCCTGTACCCCTACTGCACCCTGCACACATGCATCACCCCACACTCCTGCTTTACCTTGCATCTTTGCCTCACCCTGCATTCTTTCCTCAACTCTGCACCTCCTACCTCACCGTGTACTCCTGCCTAACCCTGTACTCCTGCATTACCTTGCACTCCTGCCTCACCCTGCACCCTTCCTCACCCTGCACCCCTCCTCACCCTGCTTCACCTTGCACCTCCTACTCATCCTTCCCCCCTGCCTCATCCTGCACGCCTGGCTCACCTTGTATCCCTGCATCACCTTGTATCCTTGCTTCACCCTGCTCTGCCCTCCTCACCCTGCACTCGTTGTCTCATGTGGCACTCCCTGCATCCCCTGTCTCTCCCTTCACCCCATTCCTTACATTATTCCTTCTAATTGGGGTGGCAGTGGCCCAATCGGCAGAGAGTTGTCCTGCAGTCCTGACGGACCCGGGTTCAAATCCCGCTGAGGCAGGGAACAGTTCAAGGATTTGAATTTCATAAAATCAGACTTAACTGATCTACCAGAAGGCCCGCCGACATGTCGTAAAAATACCCCTGCTAATACCAATACACCAGTCCTGTATGAGACAGCCCTAGCATGTGTTCAGTATGGACGGTGGGTGTTAGCGCCGAAGTGGTGACATGTAGAGGTGTACGGTACGTAGGAGGACTGCTGGGCCTTGAAACCAGGCTGTGAAGCCTATGCCCAGAGTCGGTCATATAAAAAAAAAAAAAAAAAAAATCTTGCACCCTTACCTCACTTTGCACTTCATCACTTCCATACCATCCTTCACTCTGTCCCCGCCTTCCCCTGGTCCTCCTGTCTATCCCTCTACCCCCTGCCTCACTGTGTCCCCATCTACCTCACCCTTGTTCCCCCTTCCTCACCCTGCTCTCCTGCCTAACCCTGCACCCTTGTCTTGTTACCCTTCCCTCGCCCTATACCGCAACCTGCTCCTCCCTGCCTCACTCTTTCCATTACCTTGCCATCTTTTCTCCATTACCATACCCTCTCTTCCACACATCTCCCTTCCTCACCCTACCCCTCTCTTCCGACACCCCTACCCTTTCCTCGTTCACTCAACAATTCTTCTACTTCACGTTGTCTTCCTACTCCTTCACTCTGCCCTTTCAGACTGTGTTCACGCACCCTACTCTCCCATGCAGCTCCTCCTCTTATCCCACAACTCACCTCCCTTTTCCGGTTATTCTTTCTTCACCCACTCCCCTCATCCTGCCCACCTACTTCACTCTGCTCTTCCCTCATCCCCCATTTTGTTCTACCTCACTGGCCACCTACCTCACCCTGCCCCCTGCCTCATCTTGCCCTTTACTTCACCTTGCATCTCGTGCCTCTCCCTCCCCTCTGCCTCATCCTGCTCTCTGTCTCTCCCTGTCCCTTGCTTCATTCTGCCTTCTAGCTCATCCTGCCCTTTTCTTACCCTGCACTCAGCCTAATCCTGCACTCCACTGCTCCTTGTCTTACCCTGTCCCCTGTTTCATCCTGCCTCTTACCTCATCCTGTCCTTTTCGTACCCTGCACCTTGCCTCATCCTGCACCCCACTCTCAGTCTACCCACACCACCCTGCCAAACGCTGTCCCCTTATCGCCCTGCGCACTGTCTTAACCCTCGCTCTGCCTCCTTTAATCCTGCTTCCTCCATTCTCTCACTGTGCGTGCCCTCTTTCCTCGGTCTACTCTCTTCCTTGTCCTATTCCATCCCTAACCCTGCCTCCCTTCATCCTATCTCCCTTCTCTTGTTACCTACCTCACCCTGACACCGCATTTCTCTTTCTGTCCCTTCTTGTTCTCCCATTTCCTTACCCATATTCAACACCTTTACCTGCACCATACACCTAGCCCTGCCATACCCTCCCTCACGCTGAACCTGCCTCACATGTTTCCCCTCTTTCACCTTTCCAGGCGCTGATCCATCCCCTTCCGTTTACTTCCATCTCCCCAGCCCTTATCCTTCCCCACCCTCCCCTCCCCTCCCCCATCATGTGACATGCTTTGACTAACTTTGCCTACTTATTATGCTTTCCTGCTCCACTCTACCTTTTACCCATTCATTCTTGCACCCTCATGCTACCCTCTCCTTTCCCTTGTCTCCTTCACCTTACCACTGCCTCCATCTCCCTCATTCACTCCCTCACTAAACCCAACTGTCACGCTGTCACTGCTCCCTCACCCTACCCTTCCATTCTGTTGTAATCCCATTACCACTAACTACTGTGAATGGATGGGTGGGATCCAGAAAGAGCAAAATGGAAAACAGTAATATAAAGAGTTCCTAGCTAATATAAATACGTGTATATATATATATATATAGAGATATATATATATATATATATATATATATATATATATATATATGTGTGCGTGTGTGTGTATGTGTGTGTGTGTGTGTGTGTGTGTGTGTGTGGTGTGTAATATACAGTATTATGAGAGAGAGAGAGAGAGAGAGAGAGAGAGAGAGAGAGAGAGAGAGAGAGAGAGAGAGAGAGAGAGAGAGAGAGTTTGTAACATATGTAAGTTATTTATGGCATGTGCCTGAGTGAACAGGGAGGGATTATTTGATATGTTACATATAAATGGTGTGAAAGGTAAATTGCTAAATTCGAATGCTGTAAAGAGTTTTTATGAAGGTAACAAGGCATGTGTAAGAGTTGATGTATGTGTAAATGAGTGATTCAGTATCAGTATATAACTGAATAATGACAGTGGTTAGAGCGAGATGTCGGGTCGGGTTTGAAGCGAGTAGTGAATGTTGAGAGGTGGATACATGATGCTGTGATGGCTGCTGATAGTGAACGGGATCATCCTAGATTGTGTTAGAGTTTGGCTAATGTTTGTTAGCGACTAGGTCTGGAGTAAATGAAGATAGGAGTAAAACAATGGCCAGTAAGATTGAACGGAGACAGTGTTATGCATTGGTGAGTGGGGAGAGATTAAGTGATCAGGTGCGTCAGAGCAGCTATAGAGAAGAGAAGTAAATGTGTAAACAAAGTATACAGCACACTGGCCCAAGGAAGTACTGATAAAGTGGTTGATGTTATGAATATCTTGATGCAGGATATTGGTCTGAATACAGAGATTGCAAGAGGAATTGATGCCTTTGTATTAGAGCCCACATTAAAATATGGATGTGAGACTTTGGAGTGCCATTAGCATCGAACGGCGAGAACAGTAAGAATGGGATTATTCTGAGCTGTGATGTGCGCTGGTTGGATAAGGTAAGAGATATCGAATAAAGAAGTGTGTTAGTCAACAGATAGAAGAGAAAGTCCTGAGATGGCAACGTCACACTGAGAGGATGGATGTTAATAGGACCATAAAAAGGATAGAAGGTGAGGTGGTAGGGTAAAAGGAATTCAGATGTATGTGGTAAGTGAATGTGTAAAGACAAACGAGGAATAGTGCAGTTGCTGAAGATGAATAATTGAAATGGATGGAAAAAATGTATGTGGAATATGACTTTTTTTTTTTTTTTTTTTTTTTTAAGGTTAACAGAAGTTGGGATGTTCAATATTTCATAAGTTTTCTGAAACATTTTTAAAGAACTTTATGACTGTGAGGCGGAACCTAACATTTCAATGGTTTGACTGATGAGTCAATGGACGTGTGGCCTATTAGACTTTGTGTTGATAGATGGTATGATACGACTGTCATAATGTGCCCAGCAGAGATATGTGGGCAAAGCTCATTGGAACTTTTTCTTGGAGCAGCGACATACGACTAATAATAGAGAAGGCGTCTCCCGTTACATCAGCTTCATTGACTTCGAAACCCATTAGACATATCATCATATGAGTAAATGTTTTCCTAAGTTTATTAATGGAACAGTTTGTCTATGATGTCATTTTAAAATTTCCAACTCATCATCCATAATTTTGCCAACTTGTTCAGTGTCTCTTGTCGCGGGAGAGCAGCACAAGAGCCATTATAGGCTCCAGTGACACACCCGACGCATTATACCCAGAGAGCAGGGGTCGGCTTACCTACCCCTCACTCTGGCTAGGGGGAGGACAAGCAAAATATCAGGGGCAGGTGAGAGGGGACAGGTGATGAGGCAGGTGAGGGAACAGGTGATGGGTCAGGTGAAGGGCACAGATGAATGGGAAAGGTGGGGGGGACAAATGAGTGGGGAAGGTGCGAGGGACAGGGGGTGGGGCAGTTGAGGGGACAAGTGATTGGGCAGGTGAGAGAGGCAGGTAAGGGGGATGGGTGAAGGGGACAGGTGAGCGGGAAAGTTGAGGGTGATGGAGTAAGGAAAAAGGCGAGGAAGAAGGAAAAAGTGAGAGAGTGGCGGGGTGGGAAGCTGTCAGGAGGCGAAAAAGAGTGACAACAAAGACAGATGAGGCAGAGAGATGAAAGCCAAAGGGGTGAAGCTGACAGGAGGTATAGACAGGTGAGAGAGGGAGGGAGGGAGGCAAGCAAAGTGAAGTAAAGGAAGCAGGTGAGGGAGGAAGGGTGCGAGGGAGGGAGCCAAGTAAGGTGAGGGGCATACGATTAAGAACATAGAACCAAAAATAGATAGCCCAACGCCTTTCCCTGTCGCAGCATTCATCTTTCATCACCCCCACTCTCACTCAGCCATCCAGCATTCACTCAGTCATCCAGCATTCACGAAAATCACTCCGGCATTCACGAAATCACGGAGCTCCATCACGGCCCACCAGTGTCCAGATTACGCATGAAAGGCGGGCGCTGGACTCCACTCAGCTCTGTCGGCCGTGTCCTGTTCTGTTTCTGAAATCTCCCGAAGCATGTCTGATAGGGCTTTGTTGTGTGTGTGTGTGTGTGTGTGTGTGTGTGTGTGAATGTTTCTTTGTTTGGGTGTTTTAAAGATAGTTAGATAGATAGATAGATAGGTAGATAGATAGATAGATAGAGAGATAGAGAGAGAGAGAGAGAGAGAGAGAGAGAGAGAGAGAGAGAGAGAGAGAGAGAGAGATTTGGGTGTTTTAAAGATAGTTAGATAGATAGATAGATCGATAGATAGGTAGAGAGAGAGAGAGAGAGAGAGAGAGAGAGAGAGTGAATGTGTATGTGTGTGTGTGTGTGTGTGTGTGTGTGTGTGTGTGTGTCTAAATATTTCTTTGTTTGGGTGTTGTGTGTGTGTCCCGGTGAGAGAGAGAGAGAGAGAGAGAGAGAGAGAGAGGGTGTTTAGTTGGGTATGTTAGTGCTGATGTGAATGTTGAGGTTGATAGGTCAGTACTTAAGTGTATGTGTGTGAGGGTTAATGTGAGGGTGCTGAGGTGGTTGTACGGGTGTTGACGTGGATCATTGGGTGCTTATGTACATGTGTGGGTGTTAAAGTGGGTGTGTACATTTTGAAGTGGATGTGTGGGTGATAATGTATCGTACAAGTGTTTAGATGGGTGCATAGTTGCTAAGGTCCATGTGTGTGGATGGTGAGGTATACGCCTGATGGTGATGATGATGAATAAGGGAAGAGATGAAAGAGAAGGATGTAGTAATAGCAGTGAACCGATGTTCCCTTGTAGTACTCAGCTGCTCGCCACAGCGAGGTGCGGGGAAGAATGTGGAGGTTTGGTTTGGTTTCTGAATGGATGCCTCATTTGCTTCACTCCACCCAGTTAACACGGACATTATAGTAGGCTCCATATCACTCCGTTACTTGGCTATACGAGTATAGTTGCCACCCAGCGTAATAAAAGCTTTCCCGGGTTACAGGAAATCATTAAGCTTGTTACTCAGTGTAGAGTAACATAAAGGCAACACTAAATCGAGAGTGAATGATGGGCGTCCCCAGGTTCCCGTAGTAAAGGAAGTACTAATCACAATTAATGAGCAGAAGTCGATGTGGGAGGATCACATTCTTTGCAGGACAGATAAATGTGGGCAATCAAAGAAATCAAGTGGCAGCCCAGGGACGGAATGGGAAGAAGCGGAAGACAGAGAACAAGGAACAATGATTTTCGAAGATTTACTGGAACTGGATGGAACAGGCCAACAGCTAATAGGTCAGAGTGGAGAAGGTGGGAGAAGTTTTGGTTCTTACGCGGGATGCCTCAGGCTGCTGCTGCTGCCGTTGCTGCTCCTGCTGATGGTGATAATGATGATGTTTCCAAGGGGAGAACTCTCGCAGTGCAGTAGTTAACAAAATCATGGAAGAAAAATAGTGAGAAGTGTCCTAAAGGTTGTAGGAATGGAATACCTGTGAATCAGAGCAGTGGCAGCTGGTTATGAGCAAAAGATATAGGATAGTGAGTCTCTGAATTGGGAATGATGGTTTTAGGAAACTGGTAGAGAACAGACAAAGAGAATCTCGTGAGAGGTGCTAAAAGTATATATATTACGGAAATGACAGCACTGCAGGTTGTGGAAGCTGATGGAGTGGTGGACGAGAAACGGCAAATACCTAAGAATGAAGTGCTTTGAGAAAATGGAAAAAAAAAAAAAAGTGCATTCTTTCCTGGAAGTAGGAAATTTTGGAGGGAATGAGGTGAAAAAATAATGATAAACGAAAATATCTTAAAATACCAGGGATGACAGTGGAAGAACGCTAACCAACAGAAGAGAAATTAGGAGCATACTAGTGTGAAAAACTTATGAATGGGAACAGTGAAAGCAGAAGGATGGTAAACAGGATGGAGTTGGGTGGTGTACAAGGTAGGAATATCTCGTGTTGCGATTATGTCAGTGGCACGAGTGAAGACTGGCGTGAAATGGTCAATGAACGGTGCTAATGAGGTACAGTAGCCTATATGAAGAATAAGCTGTAAAATGTCGTTAAGAAAGTGTATTAGTAATATGTCTAAAAGCCTGGTTGAATGGAGATATATAACCAATTGAATGAAAAAAGGCTGTGACTGTTTCCATGTGCTGAAGTAAAGGTGACCAACTTGAATGTGAAAATTATTGTGTAATAAGTCTGCCGAATATTGTGTGTGCAGTATATGAAGGAATAACTGTAGAGAGGGTAAGACAAGCAACATAATATCTTGTGAATTACTCGTATGAAAAGGGAGATTTCCAGAGTGAAAACGGATATGTGTATCAGCTGTCTGCAGCAAGACAAACGGTGGCGAAAACATATGAGAAGATCAAGATAGTCACAGCATTTATGGATCTGGAAAAGCATGTAAAAGAATCAACATGGATTATGGAAAGTTTTAAAAATTAAGTGGTGAGGTGAAAAATTTGCTGAAAGTTGTAAGACGGTTATATGATGGTATGAGGTGCTGAAGAAGGATGCCTTCGCGTGGTGGCACCGATACAACTGGAAGGAGGATTGTAAACTGCGATAAAAGGGCAGCTTTAACTTGCAGTCCACCTGGTTCATGATGAGATGAGCATGAAGCTCCAACGGTAGTGAAAATTATGCAAGAGTAGGCGGTTAGGCTACTTGTGTGAGTGGTTCAGTATCAGTATTGGAGTGAAACAAGGCTGTGTATTGTCTCCATGGTTGTTCATTATATACAAATACATGGGTGATATTATGAGCAAGGCCAAAGCAAGATCTGTGGAAATAGAAGTAAATCTGGTGATACATGATGAAGGCTGAATTAATTCATATAATTATGTTGTGCAAAGATGATATTGTGTTGCATGCCAACAGTGACTGGTTCTTAGTTTCGTGAATGTGAGTGGCGATGTCTGAAAGTAAATGGAAACAGGAGTGATGTGATAATGTTGAGAGTGGTGACTCACAGGATGTAGCGTTAGTGAATGTGGAAAGGCTGGAAATATAGGAGGAGTTTAAGTACTTTAGTTGCAATGATTAAAAAGAAAAAATAGATAAGTGTGTGAAAGATGTAGAATGTAGGATGGCTGAAGAAAGTACGATTGCTTGAGGTATGGAGGCCTCGATGCGGGGATGGGGTCTGAGTCCAGAGGCTGCAAGAGGATGTTCAGAGGTGTTTTGGTAACCACATTAACATACGAGTGTGAGCATGGATAAGGATGAATATAAAAAATCAAGTAAGAGAAGTGGATATGGGACTATTAAGGAATATACTACCACCACCACCACCAAAAAAAAGTTGATTCTGTATGGTAAATACCGTCAGCCTGTCCATTGCACCAAGTAATATAATATACAGTAGTATATACTAGCAGGGCTATCCGGTGTTGCCCGAGTAAAATCCTGTGATCGTGCATACTGATATCGTATGGGAAACTGGTTGGCTACTCCTTTTGTGGGAGAAGAAGCCCGGGGTCCCATTTTACACACTGAGCCTGTGTACCTTCTTGGGCCCATTTTCCCAGGGATATATTCCCCTTGGACCTGTTCCTACTATGGACCTATTATCCCACTACCTACCCACCCAACCCACCTCTCCAGTCCACTCTACCAATCCATCCACCCATCCGACCTGTTGTAGCTGGTAATAATAGAGATGAAGTAAAAAAGCTCTAAGGTAAATTCTGACTACCATGCTTCCACCATATTGGCTTGATTATTTCTAATTAGTACTAATTATGGCCATCAGGGGCGCCACTATAGTCGCGGCACACGACTCTGAGGTTGTCATTATCGAACCCTGGCAACCTATCGGTCAGTATAGTAATAGTAAACAAGTGCACACAAATACTGTGCGTTAGTCTGCGAAAGCTGAAATTGAAAGTTCCTGGACCTCTTATAATCCCTCTTCAAAAGCATAAGAGGTACATGGTCTTTCTGGAATAGAAAGAAAGATTGAACTAGAACGAATAGGATTAGTGTTTGCCTTTCTTTTTGGCCCGGGCAACGCCGTGTACCCCTGCTAATATAATTATATATATATATATATATATATATATATATATCTGTCTATCTATCTATCTATCTATCTATCTATATCTATCTATCTATATCTGTCTATCTATCTATCTATCTATCTATCTATCTATGTATATATATACATGTACACGGATAGAAATAGAATGCAACAAAGCACTGCGGCTTGACTCATTAAATTTGATCATTATTATTTGGCCATCTCACTCTCAGCTTTTAGTACAGCTACAGTGTACTATACAATTTGACGTTATTGTCAGACAGTTTGCAAAATATGCAAAATATGCGTTGATGGTATTGTTCATTCATCTAGAGGCCGATTGTAACCTAATTTTTCTTGCAGTTTTGCATTTGTTAAGCTCTTCACGAACCAAGGCTATCACAATACTGTACTCTCTTCTTCACCCAGAGCTTACAGTAGTAGGCACCATTATGATACAGGGGGCAGGGGGAGATAGATGCTAGCAAAGACAAGCCAGACAAAAACAAAAGAAAAGAAGATGCCACAACGCCGGATTATGCAGCCTTCCCCTCTGACTGCCTGACATATATTTGTCATTTTGAAGCTGAAGCATTGTCTCATGGATGAAGAGTGTTGGCAAGCGTACGATAACTCGCACACCTGTCTATGTTGGAGGGGAAGACTAGAGAGTTGTGGTTTTCGAACACTTTCCTTGTGGTTTTCGAACACTTTCCTTGAGTATCTTGTTGGCCGATAAGATAGAGATGAATAATGCAGTATGTATGGAGATGCACATAACAAAGGTTGCATTCCCTCTTTTTTTTTTTTTCTTCAGTTGAAAGAATGGTCTTTATTGTAATGGCATTTTAAAGTACAGCTTTGTGTGAACCGTCTGGTCTGTGGGATGGAACCGTTTATTTTGAAGGTGCGACTGATGAGTAAATGGATGTGTGGCTCAGTTTACTGGACACTTTCAAAGTGTTACAGGTTTTACACTCTTCTGTTCCTGTTCTTGGATCGCCTCATGTCTTAGTGTTTATTTTTAAATATCTGTCTGTCTATCTGTCTGTATGTATGTACACATATATCCTTCTTTCAGTATAGACTACACAGACCATATTCAATGACCAGCAGTCTTCCCACGGGCCACAGATGCATCACACACCCTTACATGGCGCCACTTTGTTACAAACTCACTGTCCATGAGGGATATATGATAGGGCTGTTTCAATTATGACAGATGTGGTATCAGCAGCGGGGCGTTTTTATGTTATGTTGGTAAGTTTTGTCGAAGTTCCGCCAGTATTGTACGATCATAAATGTAATTTCCATAATGTTTCAGTGCTCCCTGTCCCGGATCGCTCTCGCGTCCATTCGAACGGCAGTCCAACACTTGACAACTTGACCACAAAAGATCTGAGAAAGGATGAGGTTGAGTAAAAAAGACTAAGAAAAGTGCAGAAAATGTAAGAATCTAACTTGGGAGGTCGAAACACAAAATATTAGTACAAAAGTATGAAGGAAAGGTAACAGCAGTTTCTGCCAGTGAATTGTAATGTATGCAGCACCACTGGATGAGAAATGCTAAAGGTGTGTTTAGCTGTGAACAGATCTGGGTTAGCTGGAGGGGAATAATATGGTGAAAATATAAGAAGAAAAAGCAGTGGAAATTGAAGGAAGAAGCGATAGGTGAATAGAAAAAAAATCAAGAAGAACGAATTATTTCGCTGGGATGAAAATATATGTAAGGAGGTTAGTAGAGTGATAGAGAAGGAAAATCCTGTGTAAGAGCTATAGCAGATGATTATTGTCAACTCGAATAAGTGTAGGAAACTTTTGGAGAGAGGGGCGAATGTGAAAATAAGCAGGGAAATACGAGTGACGAGAGTGGAAAACTCTGCACAAATGAAGGAGACAAAGGCCAGCCAAAAAGACGCTGAGAAAAGTCGGGAATGAGAATGACAAAGGAATACAGTTTAATATGACTGAATTTAGTAACAGACAAAGAAGGAACGTTGTAGCTGAACGTATATCGATGAAAGAAGTGAATAAGGTTGTAAAAATTTTGAATGGGAAAGCAAGTTGCCGTTGTGATATGATAAAATGTACTGGAGAGAGAGAGAGAGAGAGAGAGAGAGAGAGAGAGAGAGAGAGAGAGAGAGAGAGAGAGAGAGAGAGAGAGAGAGAGAGAGAGAGAGAGAGAGAGAGAGAGAGAGAGATGATCCTTAGCATCCGAAAATGCCTTGTATAAATGCACCAGATTAGTTTAAGATTCCTTGTCAAGTGAGTATACGAACTTCCTCACCACGCCATGGCAATGTTCCATTTAAGACGTGTGTTCTATACATAGGTTTCTTATAGCACGCATGATACACATTGTATATTAGCCTCACCATTCTCTATATATATCAGAGTTTCTCTTACTCGACCCTGAACTGCCAGATCACTCATCGAAACGAACTGAAAATATGGCACTCATAGGGTGGACCGTTCTCTGTGTGCTCAGGGGATCAGCAGCTGTCTCGGTAAAAAACATTTCATTCTTTTCGCTTCCTAAGAACAAAAGTCATTATTGCTGGGCTACTGAATTCTTTCCCACATCATTCTTGACTCTCTACTTATTCAGCACATGCTCCCATAAACTATGTCCCCGTCTCACAACTCCATAATATGAATGTGATCTTTGAGTAACATTTGTCTAATACTGCCTCAGTAAACTGGAACACAGTCTGTCCTAAAAGAATTTGTTAAGTCCTGTAGTAACTGTTAAGGACGAAGGTTTCTTTACGAGCAAGGATGAAGCCCTCGCGGGTCTCTGGTCAAGACGTGGCATTTTCTCACACATAAGCGGTCCGACCTGGCCCGGCCCAACCCAGCTCGACTGTAACGGTTTTGAACTTATATCTCAGCAACCACAGGGCCGATCACTGCCTGGTTTGCACCATATGATAGCCCAATTCTTTAAGATTTGCTTTCAACAGGTCTCGTCACATCCAGGCAGTGCATGTAGTACGTGAAACACGCCAAGTGCAACAAGCTGAAAATCTTCAGATGAGGGCCACAGGCCAGGCAGTTTGTCATAATGGCATGAAACGTGGTGGGTAGATAACCATCAATATACTGTAGGCATACCCGGGGTGTAAGGCGACATTTCATTGCTCTCGGATTTAAATCACTTCGCTCGTACCTCGCCGACAAAGGCGTTTCACTTCACTGGTTATAATATTGATTATACCACACCATTATGCTACACAATTTTAGGAGAATAAGGAGGGAGGAAGGAGAGGCGAGATACTGATAATACAAGAAACACGTCACTCTTCTCTCTTTTGTCATGTTGGTATTTTCAACGTCAGACGAAGGAAGAATCCATCCATTGCCTGAAAGCAAATACTAAATTTGAAAGAAAAAGCCAGAAATCAGTCATAACTCGGGAACCGGTGGCTCGATTGGTCTGGAAGCTGTTTTTTCTTCAAGTTAGAGCATTTTAACGGTACCTTGCCCAAACAAAAATATGTGCTACATGCGCCGTTTTTGCTGTGTAAAGGTAACAAACCAACCAACCAACAAACATACAGAAATTGGATCATTATAATACAGATACATAAAGCAGTGTGTCCAGGCGTCTCTAAATGAACCGGAATTGATATTGGCTTCGTTTTGTCCTCTGTTTAGCTTTCATTAGAAGAGAGAAGTTCTACAGGCTCTCTCCCATACATTCCTTCATATTTTTTTGTAAAGTTGTGCATGAACCATAACTTTATCAGGATTGCCATGATTGCTGTGTACTACTACATGGCATGAAGACGCCGAAACAGAATCTTTCTCTCTTTATCTATCTATCTATATACAGAGAGAGAGAGAGAGAGAGAGAGTGTATATCCGCTGACACTGCCATACTATCTAAACCTATGGGTTTGCATCACTCCTTTGACTTATGTTATGCCAACTCTCTTTTGCAACATACTTTTCTCAGTGATACGCTACTCATACAGTTATCTCAGCCATCTCATTTCTGTACACTCCGGTTTGCTCGTATCCTATTGTCTTGTAGGCCAATCCTGCCTTGCATACAGCATAACGCTTCTCATGCATGTTTTATAAAAAGTACTTTGGTACGAGAGGCGAGCCTCTTCACAGTCAGGAGAGGCAACAGTTCCCTAAATTTCTTCCATCCATAAAATGCTGGCAGTAGAGCTGACCTCTGCTGCTTCTCCTGCACATAACGTGTCTCTCAGAAAAAAAAAAATCATCCAAGGATTTCAAGTGCTGTCTCCTCAATTGACACTCGAGTCTACCATCCACAGTCCGGTTGCTCCTACATATCGCACATTGAAAATTTCTCACATCCCATGCTTCTTACACCAATGCATATTTTTGGACTCATCTCCTACAAGTTCTGCTCAGGACAGACGTCCTCCCAATCCACTCAGCAAAGAACCACACTGTAAACCACGATGTTACCTCTCTTTTAGATTTTTGTACTGTAATTATGCTTTGAATTCCAGTGTCCCCATTTCTTTATTTTCATAGGGGGTGGACTGTAGCACTATTCGAATAGGGAAGTACATCTGAGGTGGATGGAAAGCTGGTGACAGGGAGAGCTGGAGCCCCCTTTTCACCAGTCCTCAGGACTAGCTTCGAACCATCCCCCTTTGCTGAACCTATTCATTGTTTCCGTATCACGGGGAGTAGGCCAGCATACTTTCCTATACATTTTCTTCTAACTGTCTACACCAAACTGAATGCACGTTACAAACCACACTTACTGTTTCAAAACTTGCAAAAATGGCACCTCAACACTTAGCCTCTGAGTCCTGAGGAGGGGAGGCCATAAATGCCTCCACCATCCGCATCTCTCTTGGTGATGACCAAGTGAGATGGATGGGACCATTGTTTGACTCATTCTATTCATTTTTACAACATTTGCGGCCTTTCATCTAATTTTCTCTCTGTTGAACATTACTTCTCTTCCTCTGAACCTCACTTTCACTTCCTTGCTGAGATTCGGCTGTCTTAGGCAACTGATAGCAAATCCTTCTCTGTATCCTCCTGCTTTCTTTCTCTGTACTCATTTTACTTATTTCAAATCTGAGGATGGCTGTTGTGTGTTTGTACTCAACAACATATATTGCTTTCGTGTTCCTGAACTTGAATCCTTTGAAGTCTTTACATTCTGGTATCGGCTATCCTGTCATTCTCAATTTGTGCTGTGTACTTCTCTCCTAATTCGACTGACTACTAAAAATTCTTTAACTTTGTTACTTGTAAGATGAAACACATTCTGTAAATTTCTCCTTTCTCTGAAATGTCCATTTAGGTGATTTCTTTGTTCACCATCATCTTTGACTCTTCTTTTCGCCCTCCAATCTATCTGGTTAACAAACCTACATCTTTTCTATCTCTATGACCTAGAGCAGCTTGCACAGCACCCTAACTGTATCTTTAACTACCTTGGAAAGAGTTCCAACATTCTTGACCTTTTCCATACAAATAATCCTTCTGCTTATTCTGTTACTCTTTTGTCTCCAAATGGCGCCTCCGATTACAGCCTTTTCTCCTCGGTACAGGGAGGTCTGTGGACGCTTTCAAGAAGCGGCGACTGTGGCACTTTGGGGTTGCTGATTGAGAGGCCTTCATGCAGCACATTTTTGATTTCCCTGGAATGATTTCTTCTTCCATGGCCGAGAGCCATCTGAGTGTGCCTCATGTGTTATAGAGGTTATTCTCTCTGGGATGGAAGCATACATTCCTGTTTTATATTCTCTGACTAATGAAAAAATAATAACTTTGGCTTAGTCACGCTTGTGTTAATACCGTCCACAAGAAGGAGAAGGGCTTCAAAAGGAACTGGTGGGCAAACCCACCTCTGAATCTCATCTCTCTTCTTTTGCTGATAGGAATCGTGCTAAAGCTGTTCTGTGTTCTGCCAAGAATAATTAAATCAAACTAAATGCTCTAAACTCTCCGAATCAAATTCTCCCCGTTCCTTCTGGCACCTTGCCAAAAACCTTTATGGCGACTTTACTTTATGCTCCTTCCCTCCACTTTTTCACTCTGATGACTCTGTAGCTGTTTCTTCTACTGAAAAAGAGGAACTCTTTGCTCAGACTTTCTCCAACTCCACCATAGACAATTTCGGTACCGTTCCTCCATCCCTTCCCTGTCTCCAACTTGCTTATGACTAACATATTATTTATTTTTTTTCAGTTAATGCCCATGCTGGCTTCAGTACTAACAAGACACGTGGGCCTGATGGAGTCCCTTCTGTTGTTCTCAAGAACTGTGCTTCTGTGCTTGCTCTCTGTCTAGGAAAATTCTTTTGTTCCTGTCTCTCGACTTAAACCTTTCCATCTTGCTTGAAGTTTGCTCTGATTCAGCCTGTCCTGAAAAAGGGTGACAGTTTCCTGCCCTCTAGCTATCGTCCAATTTCTTTAACACCCTGTATTTTTAAAGTTTTTGAATCTGCTAAAAAACTGTGAAGCATCTTTCATTCTCAGTTTGTGCTGTGTACTTCTTTCCTAATTCGACTGACTACTAAAAATTCTTTAACTTTGTTACTTGTAAGATGAAACACATTCTGTAAATTTCTCCTTTCTCTGAAATGTCCATTTAGGTGATTTCTTTGTTCACCACCATCTTTGACTCTTCTTTTCACCCTCCAATCTATCTGGTTAACAAACCTACATCTTTTCTATCTCTATGACCTAGAGCATCACTACTATTACTAAGTTTATTCGGCTTGGCATATACAATCAGAAGTGGAGCATTAAACATTCAATATTTTTCTATCGCCACTTCAATGGTCACTGCTTCTCTGAACTGTCTGATTGCATCCCCCCTCCACCCTGCATTACAGAGGGTGCATAATGAGTGGATGAGAAATAGGGGCGTGGAAGAAGTTGAGAGACGGAGGAGAGAGTTATATGTAGAGAGGAAAAGAGAGGTGAAAAGATAAGTAAGAGAGAATAAGAAGGGAGTGGATGAAGGATTTGGAAGGAATTTGAGTGTAAAGTGGAGGAATTGTTAGAAAATGTTCTGGAAAGAGGTAAAGAGAGTTAGCAAGGTGGCAGTAAAGTTAGTCGAAGAGTGAAAGATAAAAACGTTAGATTACTATACTCCATTTCACTGAGTCTGGCACCATCAGTGATGTCGTCAACACTATAGCATTGGTAAAGGTCCTCAGTAATGGATATACTTTTTTTGTATTGCCTATTATTTTGGTTCTCAAGGTAATAAATAGAGGTTTACCTAGTACAGAGGATTTATATCAACAGTATAGGCGTTGAGGACATCACTGATGGTGCCAGACTCGGTGAAATGGAGTATAGTGGAGTAGGGAGAAAAAGTGAGCAGATGGAGAAAACACTTTAGTGAATTGTTGAACATAGAGAATGAAAGTAATGCGAGTATACTGTAAGTGGCTGGGGAATGGCTGGGAGCAGGAGTGATGTGAGAAGAGAGGAAGAAATCAGTAGGATGGAAGTTGTAGAAGCAATGAAGAAAGTCAAAATGGGGGGAGCTCCAGGAATTGATGGAGTATGTAGTGAAATGCTGAAGCACGGGGGAGAGATAGTAGTAGACTGGATGTGGAAGATGTGCAGGTTGGCCTGAGAGGAATTTAGAGTCCCGGAGGATTGGAAGTCAGGTATAATTATTTCCTTGTACAAAGGAAAAGGGGAAAAGTGTGTGGTAATCATAGGGGCATTTGTCTACTTAGTGTAATAGGAAAAGTATGTGGTAGGATACTTATTGACAGAGTTAGGGAAATAACAGAGGAATTAGTTGGAGGAGAACAGGGAGGATTTAGGAAAGGAAGAGGTTGTGTAGATCAGATGTTCATTCTTAAATCTTTAGTGGAAAAGTTTCTAGAGAAGGGAAAGAAATTGTATACGGCCTTCATGGATTTGGGGAAAGTATATGACAGGGTGGATAGACAAGGATTGTGGAAAGTATTAAGAATATATGGAGTAGATGGGAAGTTGTTGAATGCTGTGAAGAGTATGTATGAGGGGGCTAAGGCTGCAGTGCGTGTGGATAGCGAACTGAGTGAATTTTTCCATTTGAAGGTTGGGTTGAAACAGGGATGTGTCATGTCTTCATGGTTGTTCAGTCTGTACATGGATAGGGTTATAAAAGAGATACAAGGTAGGGCAGTGGATGTTGGAGTGGCCCTAATGAGAGAGGGCCGTGTTTGGAAACTCCCTGTACTGTTGTTTGCAGATGATACTGTGTTGTTAAGTGAAGACGAAGGGGAGCTGCAAGGCTTGGTGGATGAGTTTGGGAGAGTGTGTAAGAAACGAAATCTAAAGGTGAATGTAGGGAAGAGTAAAGTTGTGGACTTCGAGAGAAGTGAAGTCAGTGAATGTACAATGAGGCTGGATGAGGAGGAAATGGAGAATGTATGTTTAAGTACATTGGTAGTGTGATGAGTAAGGATGGAAGGTTGGAGGGTGAAGTGATTGAAAGGGTACAACAGGGAAGAAAGGTTGCCGGTTCCTTGAAAGCAGTGATAAGAAACAGGGAAGTGAGCATGGAAGTGAAAGAGCTACTACATGACAGTATTGTGATACCAACTCTAACGTATGTAAATGAAGCTTGGCCCTTTTTGGAGGGACACAAGTCAAGAGTGAGAGCAGTGAAAATGAATTATTTGAGAGGAGCTTGTGGAGTCACATACAGTAGAGAGACAGACTGACAAATGAGGATGTGAAGGAGCGTTGTGGTGTGGATGTGATAGGAAGCGTTAGGAGAAACACACTGAGGTAATTTGGCCATGTGGAGAGGATGGAGAGTGAGAGACTGACGAGGAGAGTGTATGTGAGTGAGGTGAAGGGGGAGAGAGGGATGGGGAGACCAAGGATGAGATGAAGGGATGGGGTGGAGAGATATATGAGGGAGGGGGGTGTGAGCTGGGAGCAGGACAGTGAAATGCCGAGGGACAGGGCGACTTGGAGGCGATTTGTTTGTGGCCACCCCGTATGGGATTGAGGCGTCTGGCAATAGATAGATAGACAGATAAATAGATAGCATAGCACCCGCCTGGCAGACAGCTCTCATCCCTCCTCTGTCCAACTTTCTAATGTAGCAGTTAAAAGATACTCAAGTCCTTCTTGTATGCAACAGGTCAACTATGGAACTATCTTCCTTTGTATTTCCCTCTGCCTGTGAACTCCAGTCTTTTAAATGCAGTGCGTTCAGCCATCTCGAGATGAATGGATCTTGAATTTGGCTCTTTTATTTTTTCTCCTCTTGTAGGGAAGAAACTTGCAGGCTTCTAGTCTTTTATCCCTTCTTCTTTGCATATATATATATATATATATATATATATATATATATATATATATATATATATATATATATATATATATATAATTAAATCAAAAGGTGACGAACTTACTGTATAACTTTTCATTATTCTTTGTGTTGAAATTTAGACCTGTGGGCGCTCACTATCCACTCACTCGATGTAGTGCTGCTGTCGGGTGTCTGCCCTTTCCTCTTCTCCAGCCTTCTTTCCTTCCATCCTCTTCTGTCTTCCTTTCCTTCATTTTTTCCTCGTCCTTCTCCCCACGGGTGACTTTACACTCCCTCTCCTGTCTTTCTTTCCTTCATTCTTTCCACTTCTTTCTGCCTGTGGGTGACAATACACTGAGTGACAAGCCAAATGATTTCCTGTACACCAGGAAACAATTTACTACGCTGGGTGTTAACCATATAACCAAATTATGGCGCCTGGTGGTTTAGTGGGTAATTACGGCACTCCAATCGGTTTGAGCCGGTGAAGGTTTATATCCAAGGGATGGTTGGGGTTTATTGCTCATGTAATGCCACTCAGGGATGAGTGAGGCTGGTCACTCTCATCTTAAGTGTCAGCACCAACTTGCCTAGCCCCGTGCTCCTACGCTTCTCATGGGGCAACGTAAGAGTGGATGATGGATGGATGGATGTATTTCCTGTTTTATGTGTTTCAACACTTCGTAGTTGGGCCTACATTCACTCTGTCCCTTTTTTACACCACGTTTCTCATAAGTCAGTGTATTCTCGCTTTGTCCGGGATTAATGATTCTAGGGTTAATAACGTATGTGGAGTAGTTTTTCCCACATAGTGTAATCACATATCATGAGCAACATTGTAAATATAATGTTAAATGATAAAAAAAAAAAAATAACGGAAATTTTATTCTTCTGTTTATGCACGTTACAATGAAGAACATTTACGTACAAAAGTTATGTCATAAAAACACCCCTGTTTTTGCCGGCACACAGAACTGAATAAGTAACCAGTGTCAAGAAATGTGGCAAGGAAGCAATACCCAAGCTGGTGACATGAGGTTGGGTGAATCTTGCTGGGCCTCAGGGAAGGGCTGACAAATAAATGCTCAGGGGCTGTTACATAACAAAGAATGCTGAAAAACTTTGCCACTGTTAACATATCCAAGCCATTAGAAATTCACCACATGATAATGCATTATCACACTTTATGCGCTGGTCACACTTCGGCACTTCACACTGCTGCACCTTGCATTACTTCACCTAAATATATGCCACAGCACCATTATTGCACACTGCCAAATTGACACACAGACACACTTCACATTAATGACTCAATACTGCCACACCTCACATACTGTATACACCCCTCCCCCCCCACACACACACACACCGCTGCACCGAGACGTATCAAATCTCTGCACAGGACAATAAGTTTGTAGAAAAAAGCTTGTGGAATCGAAGTGGATATATCGAAAATACGGAGGCAGGACGGAAGGTGGCACTCGGTCTAGGCTGTCAGATAAGTGCTTTAGGAAACAGAGATATATACATTATCTAGCCCCAGACATGATGGCTTGTATATGAAATCTAGCAGTGTTTAGTGATTTTATCAAAAGTTTAGCAATGTTCTAGATATTTTAGCATTATAACAAGCAATGTCTGGAGTTTTGTGTACCCAGCTACATTCCAGCACCTTCTGATTTGGCAAGTCAAATGGCAGTGTGTCCTGGGGTGACGTGTTGGCGTGCATAACCCATCATACCTCGCGTCCCACTCATACTCAGACACTGTCAATACTTCATGACCTTTGTCTGCTTCAGTAATGACGCTGTCTTGCAGACATGCGCGTCCGAATTAATTGAATGAGCATAAGCAATTTATGAAACAAGAGAGAATTTGGGTCACAGCAAGCTTATTACTGCTCAGTTTTTCGGCAACTCATGTTTATGATTACAAGAAAAAGTATTGACTGGAATCTTTTGAAGTTATTAATAAGATATTTTAAAAGAAGTAATGTTGTGTTGGGTGAAAGGCTGACTTTTATCAAAAGTGTTACAAGCAACAGCCGGCGACAAAAATACACCACCGCGTTATCAACCCTTGTATGCAGAGTTATCTGTCATTGCTTCTGTCGGTATTATTACCGTTGTGTGCAGTGCTGGCAGAGCGTAGCTGCATCGTACTCAGGTATAGTACCATGGAATAAGCAAAATAAAAGTGTGAAACCCACTTGGGAGAACACCATATGAAACCTACAGGCTCACAACAAACACAAATATTACCGTAGGTGGCCAGAGTTCCATAACAGTAGCATAGTTAGCCCTGAAAGCGTTTTTGCTGGACAACATTTTTCGTTAGAACCCTCCTCCTCCTTCTTCTCCTCCTGAAAACAAGCCGTGCCTAGTTTACCCACAGCTCGCTGTGGAGTTGGAAACAGGTAACAGAAAGTCTACTGCCCTCTAGCAATGTTATCTTCTGGAATAGACTACTCACGCTAAAAACCTAAGCTCCATGTCTGAGAATAGGACAGCACAGGAGAAAACAATCCTACCCATCACACTGTCTGGTATGTTGGTCGAAAATGTAAAAGGGAGAAAAACACCATGTGTGTTGGAAACAGTAACCAATGAAATTATGTCCAAGACTTAATGACTGAAATTCTATGATCTATCTCTTTGTATGCTATAGATGCTGAAAACCAATACGGGACAAATGTTCGAGCGATCGAGCGAAACGAGCTAGCAAGAATACTTGCACGGAAACTTTGCTCCCCAAGTTAGTGGGTGGACAGGGTTGTATGTTTGGGGGCCACTTCTGATCGTGGTGTTTTGTGGAAAATATTGAACTAAGTTATATGAATTATGTCTTTTTGATATCCTCATGAAAAAAATATTATGGCTATGTGAAGTAGACCTAAAATTCACATTTTTTGTTGTTGTTAAAAGTATCAAAAGTCTTAAATTATCATAATGCCCAGCTTAGTGACTTTATGATCTTCTCGAGAAGTTTTTTTGATTAAACATCATTATTTTTTCTATTATGGCCTTATGGCCATCGCCCGCTATGTGGGTCATTAGGCCAAATAGGATTGGGAAATCAAGTCACCACCAAGCACAAGCAGCACACATAATGGCCAATCTACGGGGCCAGGTGAGGTGGAAGCATGAAGTAAAATGCTTGGAGATTGGCTAGACGTACCTCCTCTCCCCTGACAATCAGATTGGGTGGAATCCCCTCACCCAGGTTGGCCACCCGGAACATTTTGTGGAGGTTGGAGTAGGTCATGGCTCCGAGCTGATACGACCAGGTGTGGGCGTCGAGTGTCAGGAGGCGATGGTAGGAAGATACGTCTAGCCAATCCTTGTTGTCCACAATAGGAAGGCGAGATGGGCTGCCCTTCCTCACCTGAGGAGGGGAGGACTCATCGGCCTCCTCCCTGGCCGAGGAGCAGGTCGACGCATCCTCGGACATGCATACGGAGGCAGAAAAGTCCCGCCCCTCCTCGGTCACTTATGGCGGTTGGTGGACCTCAACAGCAGCCTGGGTCAAGTCCGGAGCCAGGTCGGTGTTCTGTGTGGCAGTCTTCTGGATGAGGGGAGCATCCAACCTTAGTCTCTTCTACAGCGTTGTGCAGGGGGTGGCAGGCCGGGCCTGATGTTCCCTACAGTGAGGGGCAGAATGCACGTCGTGGGCGAAGCACTCTGGGATGACAAGGCGAGGCAGCCCGTTCTCCTCAAAGATCATAAGGAGACGTAGGTGCAAAGTCCCCTTGTCACCCTCGCAAATAGCCCTCGCCGTCGCGATGCACTTTTCAGCGATGGTGCTTATCTCCCTAGGTCTCTCAGGACCCCTGACCTGGCGTCCCCAGGCCGTGAGACGCCGCCGTGCATGGGCAGAATCCTGCATAGCCACGCATCTTAGCCCAGTAACAGCCCGAGCCTCAGGACCCTTGGGAGTCCCAAAGAGACAAAACCACTATCTCACCATCACCAAGGGAGTGCTGGAGATGCCGTGGGTATGGTGCAATGACAGCCTGGCGGTGCACGAAAACATCAACGCCAGTATCCTGGCGCTTGATGAAACTGTACCCAGCCCTGACGTTGAACCAGACCATGGTTCCCCTGATCTTTTGGGCCGCAGGAGACTAGTATCTGCTTCTTGTCCCCCTCCATGAGCTACAGGCAGTAGTAGATGTGGGCCCCATTGTAGCTTGATCTGCTCTCCTCCACGTCATTAAAACATTGGATTTGCTACGGAAGAGATGAAACTTGGTTTAGGAATAACAATTTTATGAGATTACGCGAGTCTGATTTTGTTTGGTGTTTGATACCTCTGTCGCCATACGCTAAAGCGTAGATTTTATCTTTGGCACAAGTCACTGTAGCCGGTCTGTTTCCTTCTGACGGAACTGAGCCACTTCCTTAACACAAATATAGTCATGTTTGCTTGAAATTCGATGAACAGTAATCTCCCTTTTCTAGGCAAATCAACTTTCCAATCTGGCAGCAGTTGGTCAACTAAGTTGAAAGAGGTTAGAGATCTTTGTCAGGTTAAAGTATATGCACTGTAGTTGCAACGTGCTTGTTGGATTTAAATAACAAAACGAAAATAACTTAAGCCAATGGAAAAAGTAAAACTACAGTGAAAAGTAATGAATCTGAATAATTCAGTTTTCATCAATAGCAACTCGACTCGAACACGTTCTGCCGTTCCAACACGTCCCACATCTTAGTGCGGACAGATGTTTCCCAGTACCATTATTTATTCAGTGTCGCTGCAGTTGTTGCACCACATGTCACTTGAAAGAAAAAAAAATTAATTCCTGTTGTGTCAATAATCTTCTAGCAGATATCTATAGGTGTAAGTAGTTTTGTGTTTCGTGGCCTAAATTCCAAGTATAAACACCTGGTATCTATAATGGGGTAACAGCTACTGTACAGTATGTATGGTTTAGAACTTCGCCAGTCGTTACTGATTGCTAACCATGAATTGTATCTGCTACCTCTTTCAGTGGTGCGTAAGGCATCCTGTAACTGTTATTATATAACAGCACGAGTAGGGCCTGGTGTGCTTACCCAAAGCCTGTTGTATTCCATTACCATTATTCACAACACCAGCATCCCAGGTCTTGTTCATCCAAGGACAGTGGATAATCACCGTTTTTACTGACCGCTGGGAAGTGCTGTCACTGAATAAGAAGGCCAGAAAAGCCAGCATCAGGGACCTCAGCAACACATAACCCACCATGACTCAAGTCACAAACGACAAGCTGATATTAGATAACTGAACCCAACCGTATACACTTGCACAGCTAACAACTCGAAACCTCGAAAACATAATTTCCCTCCCACCAGGTTAACACCCTTCACTTCATCATCATCATTATTATCATCATCATGGCTAGCAGTCATCTTTACTGCCATCAGTATCATCATCATCACAACCACCACCACAACCACCACCACCACCACCACCAGCACCAGCACCACCTCTCCATCACTACAGTGACGACGACGACGATGACGACGACGATCACAAGTGTCATCACTACAGTATTCAGGCGTCACCTGTCCGTGTACAGGTCGACACAGGCCATTAGATATCCGGCCCACTGGCACCTGCACCACCACAGATCTCCCCCGAGTTAAATAAGATCGTTTGACGGTAAAGGCATGACAAAGAAAATACATCATATTTGTAAAAAAGGCATGTGGTAACTAAATCTTTCACATCGAGAGGTCTTCCTTAATTTGAGTAACTTCATGTGTAAGTAGCAAAATATACTAAAATACCTTCGACACTGGGGACAGCCGCTTATTGGATTGCTTTCTTTCCACGCCACTGTCCTTGACCCGTGACCCTCACATTCGTACATGATCTAGATATGGCCAGCAGCTGCCCACAAGGCCGGGCACAGGTAAAGCTTAAAAGGGCTAGAGCCTCTGCCCCTTTGCCCTGCCGGTTGCAGAACATCCTCTTTGACCGATCTGTGTGTGTGTGTGTGTGTGTGTGTGTGTGTGTGTGTGTCAGTCTGTCTGTCTCTGTATCTATCTGTCTGTCTGTGTATTTTTGTTTATCAATCTGACTGTCTGTCTGTCTGACTGTCTGTCTGTCTGTCTGTCTGTCTCAGTCTGTCTGTCTGACTGATTGTCTCTGTCTCTCTCTTTGTCTGTGTGTGTCTCTCTCTCCGTGTGTCTGTCTGTCTGTCTGTCTGTCTGTCTTGCTGTCTGTCTGTCTGTCTGTCTGTGTCTGTCTGTCTGTCTGTAGTAGCAACAGGAAAAAAGTGCCTCTTTCCTTTTTTAGTCAGAGCCTCTGCTCTTCGAATGTCTGTGCACGTCACTGGTTATCAACATAATTTTTTTAAATCAAGGCATTTAAGTTGAGCTGTAATAGACACACAGACAGACACACAGGGTGACAGGCAGACAGACATTCATTCAAAGAGGCAGATGCGGCAAAAAACATTACCTTATCAGCTGCACAAGGTACAAAGGCATCGTTGTACTGAAGGGGCACCATCGCGTCTTCTGTCCTCCCAAGAAAACTCCCCAGCTCAGCCCTCCAGGCCACGGCTGAGCCGCTCCCCACACACCACACAGACACACGGTCAACACTGGACCTACGTGCGCCGCTGTCATAGCCTGAGTCACTGTATTTTCGGGCTGGTGTGGTGTGGTGATGTGGCGTGGTGTGGTGATGTGTTGTGATGTGGTGTGGTGTGGTATAGTGGTGTGGTATAGTGGTGTGGTGTAGTGGTGTGGTGTGGTGGTGTGGTGTGATGTGGCTGTGGTGTGTCGGATGGTGGTTGTGTGGTGGTGTGTTATGTGGTGGTGTGTTGTGTGGTGGTGTGCTGTGTGGTGGTTGTGTGGCGGTGTGTTGTGTGGTGGTGTGTTGTGTGGTGGTGTGTTGTGTGGTGGTATGTTGTGTGGTGCTTATGTGGTGGTGGTGTGGTGGTGTTGTGCAATGGTGTGGTTGTGCGGTGGTGTGATTTGGTGTGTTGTGTGGCTGTGTGGTGTGTTGTATGGTGTTTGTGTGGTGATGTGTTACGTGTGGTTGCGTGGTAGTGTTGTGCAGTGCTGTGGTTGTGTGGTGGTGTGGTTTGGTAGTACTGTGGTGTGGTTCTGTTGTGGCATGCTGTAGTTGTATTGTGGTGTAGTTGCACTGTGGTGTGTCTGTACTGGTGTAAGGTGTAACTGTATTGTTGTGTGGTGTTTTTGTTGAGTATTGTGATGTGGCTTTACTGTGTGTGATGTTGTGGTAATGTGAAGGGTGTGCTTGTAGTATGGTATGATGTGATGTGGTTGTATTGTTGTCGGGTGTAGTTGGAATGTGGTGTGGTCGTGTGATGTGGTGGTGTTGTGGTTCTGTCTGGTCATAAGGCTGTGTAATTAGCCTACACATGCGGCCGCGAGGTGTTAGAGGGTGTTATGCTTTACTCGATGTGTGTGTGTGTGTGTGTGTGTGTGTGTGTGTGTGTGTGTGTGTGAACAAAATAACTGTACCGGTAACAGTTTTTATCGGATTTTAATCAAACTTTGTGAAGGAGTTAGGAGGCAGCCATAGGGCTGAGCCATTGTTCTTGAAAACAACAGATCAGAGGTCAAGGTTACAGGACTAGGTCAAAGTTTGACCTAGCAAAGTCAGTAAAGCATTAAAAAATCGAATTTAGACATCTCGGGGAACGGTTGAAGGTACGGGAAGAACAAAAATATTCGATTTTGAGAACAATCAGCCAAAAGTCAAGGTCGCAGATCGACGCGTCTCAATAATTTAAAACAATTTTGATTTTATTTGAAACATACATGGTGAAAGGGTTGCTTACCAAGGAAGGGGCTGACCTATTATTTTTGAGAACATTAGGTCAAAGGTCAAAGTCACATGGCAAGGTCAACTTAGAGTTTTCATGCATTTTTGGCCAAATTTTGTAGAAATCTTCAGGATAAGCATTGATATAAGGATTCGATTTTGAAAACAATCAGTTAAGGAAACGTGGAAAGTCGAAGGTGAAGGTCATAGCACAAAACCAAGTCAGTTTTAATTTAATTTGTATCAAACATGGTGGAAAAGTTAAGGGTCGGGCAAGAATGAAGTAGTGTGGTTTTGAGAGCAGTAGATCGAAGGTCAAGGTCACAGGACAAATTCAAATACTCCACCCTTAGACCAATGAGTGAGAGTGGATGTTGCGTTCTCTGGGATCTCCTTCATGTTTGTACTGCTGTGTGGTAGTGACGTGCGGCTGTGTGGTTAAACTGCAGTCATGTTTGGTGCGGGGTAGGTTGTGGTTAAGTGGTAGAAGGATGGACTGCCTTTCGGAAGGATGCAAGATCGATCTCATGCTGGAACAGCTAACAGCATAGGAATATGAATTTCGTTAAAATAGTTTTAACATATGTTCCATAAGACCTGTTGACACTTTATACAAATGTCTTTGCTAAACCATCACGTCGGTGTTGAATGGAATATCCCTAGCATGCGAGCAGTATGGATGGTGGGCGTTAGCACCGAAATGGTGACATATGAAGGTATGTGGCGACATCATTTGTACACAGGAGGACTGCTAGGCCTTGGGAATGGATGTGTAGTCTACCGTCCAAAATCAGATACATAAAAACAAAATAATAATAATAATAAGTGTGCGTGTGATGTGGTGGCATGGTCGTATGATTATCAGAGTGTATTGTTGTGTGGTTTGGTGGTCAGGCTGTAAGGTGACCTGGAGTTATATGATGCTGCAATTTCTTGTATAACTGCATAGTGGTTTGGTGTGTGGAGGTGTGGTATGACATGTGACAAGTTAGTGTTGAGTGACTGTGTGGTGGTTATTTGTCTAGAAGTGTAGTGTCATATGCAACAGTGCAGTGTAAGCTGTGAAATAAAGTATATACAAATACTGGCATGCGCTCATGTTCCCGAAGACGAAGTCGAGGGCCTTGGGGCGACTGAACCATAATCAGTTTTCCATCTGTCCATTCGTCTGTCTTTTAGCGTTCTGCTGGACACAATTATGGGCCGATTTTGACGTGTGAGAAGTCAAATGAATCTTTTTAAACTGATGGTGTGCCCTCTCCATGGTGGTCAACATGCTTAGGTCTACTCCATAGCCAAAATGATAAAAAAAAAGGGCCAAGGCCACAAAGGAAATGTTTTTATTTATAGGAGTATAGCCATAAGAATGGTATTATTGGAATGGGCATTTCAATGAAGGTATTTATGCCCCACCACAGTTTTAATACAACTGACTGAAAATTGACAGCTGCAAATAAATAAGTAGATAAACATGCATCTATGTCACTACCCCATTAGGTGGTATTGAAAAGCGACAAGAAGTGCATCTTAATGCCTGATGGTGGAAGGTTCACACACTCTCAGTGGTGGCTTAATCTGAGATCCGCGAGGTTAGTACAGTGGTGGGTGGGTACGGGTGTAGGTTGGGTGGATGTGAGAGAGAGAGAGAGAGAGAGATTAGGTTGTGTGTCCTTATGAATAATAGTGTGTGTGTGTGTGTGTGTGTGTGTGTGTGTGTGTGTGTGTGTGTGTGTGTGTGTGTGTGATTAGGATGTGTGTGTGCTTGTGAATGAAAGTTGGATGTGAGTCAGTGTGGATTGGGTTGGATGTGAGAAGTTATGTAACAAGGAATCTGCTGCACACGACAAGGATCAAACGAGACTTCCTCTGCGGGACCACCGAGTGGCAGCACTGAGAATGACAGGCAGTGGCATTTCCTGTTGTGATTGTGTGACTGCAGTAAGTGATGTGGTGGTTTGGTATTTTTTATTGGAGTGGTTGTATGGATCTGTGCCGTGGGAGTGTGGCAATGTAGCTTTGAGGTGTGGTGTAGATGTATATTGATGTTGCAGTGTAGATGAATGGAGCGATTGTCCAGGGTGATGGTGTAGGAATGTGGCAGAGTTGTTGTAGTGTAACATGGTGATATGTAGATGTGGCTCAGCAGTGTGGAAATGTGGTCCAGTTAACAGTATTGTGGTGGATTATTAGCCACCCTGAAGGAGTAGCTACTGAAAGTGAGTGGGTTTCTGCGTATGAATATATGCATGTATATGTGTGTATGTATGTACGTTTGTACGTATAGTGTATGTGCGTATGTATGTATATTGTATGTACGTATGTATGAACAACACAATATCACATTAACGCCTGATCCGATTTAGATCATATCTGACACATACTGGTACAATATGAGTTAGCATGGAAAGAAGTGATTTTATTTTGTGCTAATCAATTAAAGGTCAAGGTCAAGGGTCAAGATCTAGTTTGGGAACGGCATCATTATGTCCTCTGAGCATCCTCTCAAGTTGCAGTGTGTGATGGAACTGAGAATTTCGAAAGTTTGAATGGTGAGTGTATGGATGTATGGCCCACATCACTGGGCATTGTGTTGGTGCTCGTAGTTCCGTGCTTTTGTGTTTTCCTGGTCTGGTTCCCGCCCACCGCGTTGTCCATCCATGCATTATCTTAAGTCCATTTCCCAATAGCATATTGGGTGGACAGGATCCAGGAATAGGAGCGGGATCTCACAAAAGCAGGATAGCTAACATCAGAGTGCCCAGTGAAATTAGCATTACATCCATTTACTAATCATTCAAGCCTTGGAAATTCATGGGCCATCTTATAAGCAAATGATCCACACAAAAATACTTCATGATGCCTTTAAGGCAGAGACCATTCCGTCCACTGCCCAGTAAAAAAAAAAAAAGGGATGCAGCGCTTTTGTGCATTTCTATACTTACCTCATTTATCCATTTCTGTCTTTCATCAGTTCATTTCATTTTTCAACTGCCATACCTTGTTTATTCACGTATTAACGTATATCCATACATCATGGCCTTGTACGCCTGCTCCCGCCCACAAACCTATTATACACTTTTTTACCTCCGCATTCACATCCATTCAAGTCAAGGGTAAGAGCCGTGGATATAAGTTAACTGGAAGCAGCATGTCGAGTTACCTGCAGGGACAGACAGACAGGTAAAACAGTGAAGGCGAGTTGTGATGATATGGTTGTGACTGAAACCGTAAAGAGCAGTACTCTGAGATGTTGTGGCCATGTGGAGACGATGGGGAATGAGAAACTAACTAACGAATATACGTGAGAGGTGGAAGGGAAGAGTGAGAGGGGGTGACCATGTTTAAGATGGAGGGATGGTGTGGAGAGATAAGTCTGCGAGGGAAGGATAGGGTTGAGAGTAATATAAGTCAGGGGGACGTGAGTTGGAGAAAGGGCAGTCAAATGACAGAGGACAGGGCGACTTGGAGGCGATTTGTTTGTGGGCACCCTTTATGGGATTAAGGCATTAGAATATAAATAGACAGACAGACAGATAGGTAGATAAATAGATAGATAAATAGATAAATAAATAGACTTTTTTTTTACCTAGCTTCAGGCCAGTTTAATCAGCCTGAGAGAGTTTTCGAGCTGGTGGAGTTAGATATACTTCTCAAGAATCTCCTCAATAGTAGAGATGTGTAGCCTAAGATGCTTGTATCAGATCACCTGGTGGTAGTTTGATCAAACTAACAATACGTCTTCGGAACGGAGGGTATAAAGGCAGGCGGTGCTGGGAAGGAAGGGAGGACCTACCTCGTTAAGTAAAAATAGTTTTGACCTTTAGCATAGGCCTGTTGTGTGTGTAACAAAAGTAACCAGTGGTTCACAGTTACTGAGACGCAATATCCACAGCTCAGGGGGGTGAGGAATGGGGGATGTGGGGAATGGGACCGAGAGCACTGAAAACATATGTGACGTGTATGTATCCGATGGTAGTCTGGCTACTGAGACACGAGATGCTGAAGCTGTAATGCATGACGGTAGAGCTGGTTAGGTGAACGTCATTAAACCATAATGTCTCTCCGTTCACCAGTGGTTACAATAATTCCCCATTAATTTTTGTTCTTTACGGACGGATACAGCACTTCACAGATAAACAGGCACAAACCGTCTTTCCTTATAAGTTACTACACTGTTGGAATTTGGCATTTACGAACTTTAAGTCGAACACAGGTGTGAGCACTTGCCTTCATCCAGGAAAGCCATTTTGTATTGTAAACAGAAATAAGTAAGTGAATAAATAAATAGATAAATAAAAGATTAGACTGGTCGATAAAGTTACGCGCTTAGCCACACACACACAGGCAACTGGGCCAGCAGCGAAGCAATGTAGTCAGTGTGCCCCGACCCTGAAACAAAGCTTATAATATGAACTTTTGTACCGGCATGTGTGAGGGAAGGTGTATCAGGAGAACTGGTGCGTCCGTGGTATACTGCTGGTTCTATTACACCAAAATTAAATCCAAAAGTAGTGTGTGTATGGCTCCAGTTAGAGATAAATATTGTTATCAGTATCAGTACTATGGATATTGCGTGTTTGGACAGACAATACCTACTACTTGTCCGGCATATAATTAATTTATACCCTTTTTAATCCCTTCTTATATTCGTGCTTATGAATGCACACACACACACACACACACACACACACACACACACACACACACACACACACACACACACACACACACACACACACACACACACACACACACACACACACACACACAAAGAGAGAGAGAGAGAGATGGATAGATAGATAGATAGATAGATACACACACACACACACACACACATATATATATATATATATATATATATACAAAGAGAGAGAGAGAGAGAGAAATGGATAGATAGATACACACACACACACACACACACACACACACACACACACACACACACACACACACACACACACACACACACACACACACACACACACACACACACACACACACAGTATATATTCTACCTGAGTGTTAGAATTGAATTTTTTATCTGAACATTTTCAGCCAGCCTGCAGAGTAGGAATACATAAAGCCAACTCTTTAGGTTGAAGGAATCAAATGATGTGTAGGCTGCATTTTACAAAACTGTCTATCATGTGTAACTAACCCGCCACATTTTTTCATTGCAGGTGAGTTGCGAGTCACGTAATTCCCGAACCGCACCACCACCACCACCATCACTATCATCACCATCGCACTTCTGCACCAGCTTACTCCACCACCACCACCACCACCGTCACTGGTGTCCTCCCTTCGCCGGGCAGGTCCCTGGTGGCCGGGTGGTGGCAATGTGTGGACTGCAGCGGATGTGGCCCCTGCTCCTCCACCCGCCCTCCACACCCGCACTGTTGTAACAACAGTTCCTGCAAACAGCAGCTCACTTCTCCACACTGAAGTTGCTTACTATTGATCTGAAATGCGGATGACGGATTGTGTTTATTTTATTTTTTTCCACAGTTGTATCATAATCAACGACCAGAAGTATAACATGCCTTCTTAAGTGTTACTGTGCGCTCGGTGGTGTTCGTCGCGTTAAGGCATTTCATGTACAACATCGAATATTGCAGTTTTATTAGTTAATGGCAACACAGAAACTTTGTAAACTCAGATCGATTACTCGGATCATTTGGACAAACCGTGTGTAAATTGTCTTTCCGTGGTGTAGGAGCTGAAGAGAAAGATCATATGTGAAATATGCAGCGCCTGTGGACGAGAAGGACAAAAATGCTGGTGACTGTCGGCCTGTGAGAGTGACGGACTGACATTGACGATCTCAGGGAACCAAGCGCGTGTAGAATTTAATTGTGCGAGTGTGTGCATGTGTATGTGTGTCTGTATGGGAGGCGCTAATGACCGAGATGGTAATAACTTGGTGTTCAGACAGCTAGGTCGCACTAAGCCCTCTTCCATCCATTAACAGATACAGATAAATCCACAAGTGTCCTGGCCTCAGGAACAATATACCATGCTGAAATGAAAGAAGCAGGGTCAGAGGAGGAGATATGTGAGCCAGGATTTAGATATCAGCAACAGCCGCCAGTAGTGGACTCACCAAAACTGTCAATATAGTAAATGTCAACACAAGCGTACATGACTGTGAGAGACAAGGGAACATTTTTATTCTTTGATAGAATAGTCTGTGCATATCAAAGTTGAGTGAAAACTACCACAATATCCCTTGATAGAGAGTGTATAAAATTATTACGCGACAAGAAAGGTACATACGACCAACAGGCTTCGAGAGAAATCGAGTTTGAAGTTGTGAATCTAATGAATGGAATAACTGAGTATGCACAAACCTTTACAAAATACTCCCAAAATACCGCAGGAAAGCTTTGCATAATGCGATAGAAAAGAAAAAAAGGATCCAATCTAAAGTTCACCTTGATCTTCGCACGGAGATTAGCCAGGGTACAGAAACTTGTGTCCTGATTCCTCGAAGTGCAATCTCCTTTTTTACATACGCTTAAGTAATATCTCCCCACGCAAGACGACGCCACCCACGCCACCCAACCCTCAAGGCGCTTCCAGAGTGAGGATAAGTCGCAGGAATTTGAGCCTCAGTGATCCCAGGAAAAGAAAAAAATATGAAAAGAGTGCGAGTTGTGAGAATGGGTGGGGTGTGTTGTAGCGGTCAGTGGCGGGGCGAGGGGTCAGGTGGTGGGAGGATGCTGCTGCTGCTTCTGCTATTCATGACGGGTAAGTAAACGACCATTCGCTTTTTTTTCTTTTCTTCAGCGTCTCTCTCTTTCCCCTCTCTCTCCCTCTCCTTCCCTCCCCCTCCCTCTCTCTCCTACCCCTGTCCCCCTCTCCTCTCCCTGCGGCGCCGGTGTTCCAGAGCTCATTTGCATCTCGGAAAAGGGGAGGAGGTGAAGGGAAAGGAGAGAGGGGTGAGAGAAGGAAGGGAGGTGAGAAGGAATGGAGGTAAAGGAAGGAAGGGATTAGGATGAGGGAAAGAAGGGAGGTTAGGGAAGACGGGAGGTGATGGAAGGAAGGACGGGAAGAGATGAATGACTGAAGAAAGAGAAGTGAGATGCAGGAAGGAAGAAAGAAGGAAGGGAGGGAGGGAGGGAGAGAGGGAGAGAGCGAGGGGAGAAAGTTGAAGGAAGGAGGGGAGGGATAAGAGAAGGGAAGAGAGATGAAAGGAGATAATAAGGAAGGAAGGGAAGCGATGAAGGAAGAAAAAATGGAAGGGAGGGAAGCGGTGAAGGAAGGAAAGAAGGAAGGAAGGAGGTGAAGACAGGTGAGAGAAGGAAGGAGAGGACGAAAGATGAGATACAAATGGAAAGGAAGAGAGGCGAGGGAAGAAAGAAAGGAAGGGAAGAGAAGTGAGGGAAAATAAGGATGCGTGAGAGTGTCAGGAAAGAAGAGGCGTTGGGAAATGAAGGCAGAGTAGGGATGGAAAGTAAGTTGTAGGGAAAAGGAAAGCATGACATGACTGTTTACTAGAGGGGTTGTGGACATGGATGGGTTGGGGGTTGGGGAGGGTTGCAAGATGTGAAAACGGGGGACGAGGAATTGGGGAGATTGGGGGTTGGAAAGCATATGTAAGAAAGGGTTCATTAGTGAAAGAAGAGATGGGGGAGATTAAGCAGAATAAGAAGAAAGCGAGAAAGGAGGATGAAGAAAGAAAGGAAATGGAGTTAGTTGAGGAAAGAAGGTTGTGCAGTGAGATCAGGCGATGAAAATACGTGAAACAAGGAAGAGAGTGAGGCGTTTGTGAAAGAAAGCGATGTGAGAAGAGAGGGGGTTGAAAGAGAAATAACAGGGAAGAATAAGACCTGATGGAGGAGTAGGTGAAGATAAAAAAGGGGTGGATAGGATGATGAAGAAATGAACGGAATGACAAAAAAAGGGAGAGTCAGGACAGAAAGGAGGCTTGGTGTAGAGAGAAAATGCGTGAAAAAAGCTGGTAAATGAAAGAAAGAATGTAAGGGAGAAAGAGGAAGGTGAGATCATGAGCTGGAGGATGTGGTTGGGAAAGAAGGAAAAAGAAAGAAGGGGAAGGAATTAAAAGAGTGGTAAATGAAAGAAGGAAAGGGAGAGGGTGGTAAATGAAAGAAAGATATAAAAGTGAAATAGCGAGGTGCGATCGAGAGCTGCATGGTGTGGGGGGGAAACAAGAAAAAAGGAAAGGAGGAAGGAAGGGGAAGGGAAAGGAGGTAAGAGAAATAGGAAGTGTGATCATTCGCTGGTAGGTGTGTGAGGGAATGAAGGAAAAAGGGAGGAAGGAAAGGGAGGGGCCTGGTTGGATGCTGAGGGCTAATGTTATGGATTTTTGCCTAATGCTGGAAAATGGCAATGGGGGATGCTTGAAATTCTATTGTTGTTGCTACGAGGAGGGGCGGCAAGGCGGCGGCTCCCTGCCTGTTTGAAGTTTGCTTATCCGGACAGAGTTGTAAAGGGGTTAAGTTAGGGCGTGCATTTGTGTGTGTGTGTGTGTGTGTGTGCGTGTGTGTGTGTGTGTGTGTGTGTGTGTGTGTCTGTGTGTGTGTGTGTGTGTGTGTGTATCGATGTGTGTGTAGGAGGGAGCGTGTGCGTGATATGGTGTTATTTTAGCCAAGTTCTCTGTGATGATGAAGTTGGTGGAATGTAACACTGGCAAGCACTTACCACAATCGTCCACCTTTACTTGGAGGACAATTTCGTCATTTTGTACCTTGTTGCCCGTAGTTCAGTAGCAGAATAAGACATCCTTCTGTAACACGACTTCGTGACTAGCACAGTACTGTAGTTGCATCGTGACAGTGAAGATAGAGGCATGAAAATTTTAAGCTAGATTAGTTACTGTAGACAGACTATAGTTCCAGTATGTCCTCTACTTTAACCCCATCAGTTCGAATTTTTTTTCTTGAGTTTAAGATTATCTTAGTATGATAGAAAAATCCCTGTCTTTCGTAATTTGAATGAAATATTCATCGTGTAATTGATATATCCAAAAATTGTCGTCTTTCTCTCGGTTGTATTAGACTTAGGAGAGATTTTCGATCTGGTAAAGTTAGACGTAGCCTTAATTTACCCCACAACTAAAAGAAATCTTCCTAACTGAATACAGTCATCTGGAGGTGGCAGGAACGGAAAGAAATCACTGGGTTGGAGAGAACAAAGTAAACGGAAAGAGCGTTATCACAGTGCAGGGATTAATTACATGATAATACCTTGAGGCAGAGAGTGTCAGGATGTTGTGCATATGTGTGATGATGCTGTTTACTGTCAGTGTTGCTGCCACACAGTGAAGGCAGCCCACACCAGCGCTTAGTGTACAGTAGGGAAAATACGCATCTGTCCAATGTCTGGTGAACATATCATGGAAAAATGAAGCCATTCGAGACAGCACTGGCCAAAATTAGAATGTCGTCATGTTTTGATATTTGATGTTTGCAGACAGCCACTTTAGTACGATTACGTCTTCTTCTTAATATTCTTGATACCGCCTTCAGAAACTATCTCTGCTTACACCTCCAGTAGGAAAGCTCCTTCCTGTTCAAAATATCACTTGTACATAATCAGGGTTTTATAAATCAGTCGTTATCGAACGATAAAGTTTAGACAAAACTGTGAAAATAAATGTTTAGCTGTTTATACAAGAGGCTGAAGTCATTTCCTTACCCTCTGTGATGCCTTATGGCAAATTACGGCAAAACTGCATTGTGGTGCAGGTTATTATTTTTATTATTATTATTATTATTATTGTTGTTGTTGTTGTTGTTGTTGTTGTTTTTAAACAATTTGGCGTTCGTCCTTTAATGCCGGACGTGAGTGGTGTTCAAGTTTGCTTGGCTTCATAAAGGCTCATGGCAGTAAAATGCAATCAGGGAAATGAATGAAACATCATCAGTAATTGTACAGATCTCTTATGCTAATATATTATAGGAACGTTATTATGAACAAAATCGTTACATGAAATAATAATGTGTCGTTAATATTACTATGAAGCAAGTATTAATCATTATAGTTTTATCACCAGCCCTTTGCACTTACGAATATCTGTACGGTCTAGGGAGTCTGGTGTGGCCCATAACTCTCTAGCAAATGTGAACACGACTCACGTCCGTCGTTACAGGACGACGGCCCGTAGGCTAATTCACAAAGCTTAACGTTACTGCGGAAGCCGTAGCACATTCTGCCGTGAGCAGGAACTTTTTGAGGCAACTGGATATCTCCAAAAAATACCTCTATTTTCCCCATGTTGTACCGTCTTAAACACAGGGAGCAGAGTTAGCAATTTGTATTGTACTGTATGTCTTATCTCTGTTATCATATATATATCATCTATATCTATATATATATATATATATATATATATATATATATATATATATATATATATATATATATATATATATATATATTTATATATATATATATCAGCCGTTTGAGTGTCCACTGCAGGACCGGCCTATCCCGACCGAAGTGGAGACGATACAACCAAAGTATCTCTCCCAAGTGTCTTAGGCTGTCTAGTAGAGACTGTATGTATGATGAGAAGTGCTTGTAAGTATAATTTTAGTGCTGGAGTGCCGAGTGGCTTTGGATGTGTGTGTAGACTAGTCTGTGAACCAGTGTAATCGGCCCGTGCAAGCCGACTGGGTGCAAGCATGCTTTATAGTATGCGACACTGGTTCAACCATAGCACCCCTTATGTCTGCCAAAGCAGTACGTGGCCTGAAGAACGCTCCCAAAGTTTATTACCTTGGCGGGGCGCGAACCCTCGTTCTTCAGGGTACGAAAACGCACACTTTACCACTGTACCACAGAGGCTCCATATATATATATATATATATATATATATATATATATATATATATATATATATATATATATATATATATGTGTGTGTGTGTGTGTGTGTGTGTGTGTGTGTGTGTACAGGTATTAACATACGACGATAATCATAGAAAATACGCAGTTGGTCAGAAATGCCTGACATAGTAAGACACGCACCAGCGTCTCATACTGTAATAACGACTCCACTGTAACGACTGTTTTTTAAATTATGTTCCTGCTATCTCTGACGACCGCAACAAGTTTCGCGCAGCGGAGGAAAGAAGTAGCCTTGTTTATACCCTCACTACTTAAGGTCTGTTCTAGACAAAAGCAAAAAAGTGACGATAGCCAAAAAAAAAAAAAAAAAAAAAAAAACACGTCCTGGCGTTAAAGGATTAAGTCCAGTTTTACCGAAACTGGAGTCACGACACGATACTTTTATGTCAGAGTGTACATGGTACCTTCCACTAACAAGAGAAAGATGCACACAGAGAGCGGGAGATGTGCACATAGACATCAGGAGAGGTGCACACAAACAGTAGGAAAGGTACACAGATAACAGGAAATGTGCACACAGAGAGGAGGAGGTGTATACAGGCAGAAGGAGCACACAAACAGCAAGAGGTGCACACAAACAGTCGGTGCACACAGAGAGTAGGAAAGATATACGCAGACAGTAGCAGACATGTACACAGATGGAGAGGTGCACACAGACAGCAGGAGAGAAGGGTCAAATATCACTACCTTATTAATGTGTGTGTGTGTGTGTGTGTGTGTGTGTGTGTGTGCAGAGATAGGGGGCTTGAGGGGTCCGGGCTTCCTCTTCCTAACAGAATAAGCCGAACGGGAAGAGAGTCATTTATTTATATTCTTGTTTCTTCCATCAGGTGTTAATGATAGTTTCTCGGGTCGCTTCCTTTACTGCTTAACACTTGGTATTTTCTTCATTTAACTTCGGTACTGCCATAATGCTTTCCAGGGCGGCTGTATTTCAAGAGTAATGACATTGATTGTCAGTCCACCCATAGCAAAGTTTTGCCTGCGTCCGTGTGTGTGTGTGTGTGTGTGTGTGTGTGTGTGTGTGTGTGTGTGTGTGTACTGCTAGACTGTTTTGGTAACCTCGGTATCATCAGATCAGCTCTAATTGGTAACAGTAGTTGTGAAAGTATATGCTCATTGGTGTAGTGTATGAATATCCAACCCATTCACTGCCAGGGCTTTCCTCCCCTGCCTCTGTGATGGCTTGTTGCTTCTGTTGGATAATGATTCTTCCATTGTAAAAGTGGGTATAGGATTAGGAGGATGACTAGACAGTTAAGGCTGATGATGATGGCTGTAGTGCATTGATGGAAGGACTGGAGAGAAAAGGAAAGGTCAAGGTGCAACAGAGGTGAAAATCGGGACAATTGGCCAAAGTATGGTACTCATGCGTAAAGGACGCATCACATCAAAACCAACGCGAGCCACGCTACGCCTGTCTACTACACATCTCTGAATTGCAGCTGAGTTTATTCAATTAGGTATACCTCACACCAAAAGGTACGATAAGTGGGCTATGTGGCTTAGCTTTTAGCGTGAACTGCCCCCGTGAATAAGCTCAGATGCAATTCAGAGACATTCAGCACACGTAAGTGGCATGCCTCTGGTAGCGTCTGGTGTGAGATGGACTGAGGTGAATTAAAATGGGACAGACGTGTTGATCAGATGCCTGGGTGCTGAGATGGCGACCGAGGCGCAAGAGATTTGACAGTATTCTCTGACTCTAGCGGGTAATGGAATTTATTCTTTTATTTTTTTCGTTTTCTTTCTTTCGCCTTTTTTTTAAAATTAGTTTCTACCCTCCAGTTCACTTCATAAGCTTTTCATCTTATGTGCCAGCAGCAGCCAAGAAGCCACGCTGGCCCCCCTGCTAATCACGCCACCTTGTCCACGTAATGTCCAAGGCAAGCTTTTACTAGCACCTCTGGCAGTACATCTGAGGGAAGCACCACAGAAAGGCCATCAGTCTGCGAGACAGTTTCTATGCTCTTCATATACCAAAGGAAGAGCCTCAACCACGCCCACCAACGCCGTTGACACCACTTCCATCGACATCTCAATCCATCCTGAAGGAAAGAATGAAACATGCCAGTGAGGAATTTGCTGTATTTTCCACTGTCGACAGCACTCCCATTCCAGTCTGAGGTTACCTGAACCTGTCAGCGCTGCCTCACACAGGCCCCCAGCACTCATTCATCAGCACTGCGTCTGTGCTAACACCGTGGTAAAGACCTGTGCAGAGATAATTTCAGAACTCTAATTCCAAGGTGTTTTCAGAAGGGTGTGAGGCACCATAAAGAGCACCCTTGCGAGAGCAGGGGTAGATTAATCACCTTGCCAGTTATCACAACATTTTTGGCCATCTTTAAGAAGGCCTGATACTGCCTTACTACATTAGAGGACACAGAGTGACTTTAGTCACCTGCTTATGATTTGCTCCGCCGCGACCAAGACTGTCACAGTACTCCGTCTTATACTGTCATCTTATGATTACACTTCCCCCGACGCATTGTATTTTAATGATGATGGTGATGATGATGATGATGATGGTGATGACGGAACTTATGTAGCTTTGTCTCATGATTTTTACCGAGTGTGAGACGTATGACTGTGTAGAAAAGTCGATGTCTTTGGTGAACAGCGGAACAGTTGTCAACCAGTTTGTCCCGTTGTTATATCTACAGTACGATCTCAGAAAAAATTGATTGTTTCTCTCTCTTCCTCCCCCCTCCTCTCTGTCTCTCTCTCTCTCACACACACACACACACACACACACACACACACACACACACACACACACACACACACACACACACATGTAGCCTACTCGCACGCGCCTGTGTGTGTGTGCGTGTGTGTGTGTGTGTGTGTGTGTGTGTGTGTGTGTGTGTGTGTGTGTGTGTGTGTACTCTTGCGAGGTTGTACATTAATATAGCCTATGTAATTAAGCGAAAATATACAGTACCTCTGCGTTTGTGTAATATAGCCTAATTGCAGTGGCTAGAATTTATGAGGCACAGAAAAATTGTGTGTGTGTGTGTGTGTGTGTGTGTGTGTGTGTGTGTGTGTGAAAACCAAGCAATGAAAAAAACATGAGAAAGGGTGTTGCAGCATTTTAGTAACGGGGAATGTGCGGTAGGTTACAGTCACATATTTGTCAGCTTTTGAAATGAATCCTACTGTTTTTAACCCGCCATACAGACGCCCCCTCCCCTCTTCTTGTATAGCATTTCGTACCGCCAGAGTAGTTTATTCAGCTTATGGGAACGTGTCGGAGTGAAAGTGTTTGAAATTATCCACAGTAATCCCTATACTGAGATGACGGCTTTTTAGTTTAGTCATGCTAGCTCAGACTTCGGTTAGTCAAGGGAAGATCTCTTGTAGCGAAGAGTTTGATTTCAATAGAACCATGTAAATATTATAGATTGTTAAAGACACACACACACACACACACACACACACACACACACACACACACACACACACACACACACACACACACACACACACACACACACACACACACACACACACACTATCATTAAAACAGACAACACCTCTCCCTCATTTTCTTGTCGATAATTCTACTTACTCTTCATTATGAACCCCCTCCCTTTTTCTTTTAAAGCAACATGCAACTCATCCCTGTTTGCTCGTCTAATCAACGTCGTCTTATTTATTCATGATCATGCTTGGTAACATGAAGGTAGCCAGCTATCTAAGTGTCTCCGTGCATTCCTTGCCTACGCTTGACACATTTTAATCTTTATTTCCGGCGCCAGTCGTATTAATTCAGATATGAAGAGTAGCCTCCCTGTGTTGAGTCACTTAACTTATACAGCTAGTCTGAACTTGCTGGTCTGATTTGTTTTCCGTGTCTCTCATACTCGCCTGACATTTTTCCTTTATCTCGCTCTCACGTCCATGTTGCAACCTTTCAGGACACTGGTTTCCCGACTGCCTCACAGTTCACATCAGTGAGAGCGAACTGTACCTTATTTTGTACAAGACTACCTTAACTGTTTACTTGCCAGGGGTTTCCCTCTGGTTAGTAAAACTGTAAGAACGTAGCCAAAATAATATCTTAAGTAAGTCTGTAAATGTTCTAAGAAAAGAACATTACGTCACTCAAATCTTGACAAACCTATTTGACATTATTCATACCAACTTTTGAAAAAAATCAACTTTTTTATCATCAAAATTTCAACAAAATGAATGAGACAGCGTTGAAATTTACGAGTATGATGTGGCTGTGACCAGACAGCATCGGTTCATAAAATAATTCCTTTCCTGTACTCCCAAGTAGGTACATTTCCACAAGGGAAACCACACCCTTGCACGCGCAGTACCCAAGATGATACTAAAGTATGTCGAGACCGCTGATACCTTTTCGTACAAAACAGAGATAGTCAGCTCTATTTTACATTCACCTTTATTTAAATTAGGAAGCTGTTTGTTTCCTCCAAATGTCGAAAAAATTCGTGTAGTCATTCCTTTAGTTATAATTATCCACTGTATATGCAAGATGGTGACAGACACACTGCTGCTCATTGCTGGTGGAGAGTACCGTGATGAACCACAGATGAAAAATACGATGTTATCTATTAGATACTGCAGTGCGTTACAAAAAAAATAAAAAAAAACTACGAGGCAAGTCTGTTTCAGACACACGGGCTTACAGTCTTTTTCATCTGCTTTTCACCCGAGGCATGATCACAGTTGACCCAGTGTGGCAGCAACAGGAATGCCACCAAGCCTCGAACACTACTCACCACCACGTCCTGTTTGCCTTTTCTGCTATATAATGTCTTTCTTGATTATCGCCCTCCTTTAGCATGTCGAAGCGATACAGTTCCGTTGGTGTGTGTGTGTGTGTGTGTGTGTGTGTGTGTTGCCAAAATATCTCGAAAAGTTATGGACGCATATTCACCAAACCTTCAAGGAAATAGCAACTATGTGGATGTGCAGAAGCCTATTACTTTTGGTGAAGATTTGATAAAACACGACCGAATGCCAGCCGCCATATATTTTTAAATGTGGATTGGCTTCTTTGTGAAACGCGGTGACTGAATTCCGCAGAGTTTTGCGAATTGTCTTCATATTTGGTTTGTAGGTAGCATGTACCTTAGCCAACAACATATTTTTAGCGGGCAGTTAGCATTCCGCCCCTGAAAGCTTTTGTTTAATTTATTCTTGCAATTCCCAAACGATTCTACTCAGCTAAGGGAAGAAATTCGAAATGTACAGGTTAAGTATAGTCTTAATCCTTTCCGTTAACACTTGAGCTGGATGAAATTGTTCGGTAATATCGTCTGGAAATAGTATGATTAACAGAAAAAAATGCACCATCGTACTGAAGGCCGAACCTTACCAAAACCTGGCCTATCTTATAATAGCACAACATAGGCCTGCCATGACCATTAACGCTCGTGTCTTCTCCTGCTTCTGATATGCACACTCACACAGGCCCCCAGTTTGTTCGCCTCCCCTGTTTCTGTCTCACTGCAAGATTCATAAATGCTTAAGTGAGACGTAGTGGAACACAGTGGACATTATCACCCACATATGAATGATGGCATACACCTCATTCCTCTATGTCACATTCAAGTGCATGAAGCCGGCGATGAAACAGAGGCAGATATCTAGTATTTAACAGTGGCGTCCATTTCCCTCACGCACTGGGGCTCCGAGCTAATGAAACGAGAGTCCAGTCCACCTGATTACTGTGGGTTAGTCAGCGAGGCATCAGTAGGTTTGGAGGCGTATAAGAGGCGGCGGAAAGGAACTGTTGACCACATCTGTACTGCCATAGCATTAGCTGCCCGAGTGTGCTGGGATGTGTCAGAATGTCTCCTGTACTTACTGCTTGTGAATTACAGGGGAAGTTTCAGCTATTAAAGGAAGAGAGAGAGAGAGAGAGAGAGAGAGAGAGAGAGAGAGAGAGAGAGAGAGAGAGAGAGAGAGAGAGAGAGAGATTGTTTTCAACACAGAAAATGATCAGATTAAAGTCATACCCACTGTAAAAATTTTTGGAGGGCTAATGTGTCCTTTCATTCTGCTAAAAGTGTGACTCTCGGTGTCAGCCATTAACTTTTTCTCTTGTCAGTAGAATCCCTGTGACTTATTTTGCCAAACCACTTCTCTCACTCTTAATTCCCAATTTCGGTCCCCAAAGCTCTCCTCTTCTCTTGCTCCAGACCTCTTCCTTCTGTTCTGAACATCTTCTCTTCCCCAGGTCTCCTCATTCTCCTATCCTGATTCTCTTTTTTCATCTTCTGTACCATAAATCTTTCCTTTCCCATGTTATAAACCCTTCCCAGTTTCTGTTACAAGCATCTTTTTCACGTCAGATCTCTTTCCTTATGCACCAGATTTCTCTTCCTCTACTCTAGAGCTTTTTTCTTCTACAAGCCTCTTCTTTCCGCTGTTTAAAACTTCTTCCATTGCCTTATTTCACACCTCTTTCTTACTTCTCCCCTTTCCCTTCTTCTATTCCAAAACTCTTTCCATTTCCTGCATCTAACCTCTCTCCTTCCCCTTCTCCAGCTCTAAACCTCTTCCTTTGCTCTTATTCCAAACCACTTCCTTCTCTCGTGCTCTGCCAATCATGTACCTCTGTCTAGTTTCGTTTGCTTCTTCTTTTTCCGCTTACATTTTTGCATTGCCAGTCTACTTCAGGGTCTTGTAATTTCTATTCTCTTCCATCCCTCCATCTTCCTACCTTCCACATTATTCCCTCTTCCTAATGCTCACTTCATTAAAATTAGTTTTACTCCTTTCGTTCCTCCTGTTTCTTATCTTATTTCTTTTTATTTTATTTGATACCTTCCTCCCGTCTCCAATATCATTCCACTCCAAACATCCACTCATTTCCATCCTCCATTCCCTGCACTTCCATTCCCACCTCTTCCTTACTTCTACTCCTACTTCGTCTTCCTTTCACTCCTACCCTCTGCTCCACTCCTACCGTTTTTAGTCCCCTTCTCACCCCCACTTGACTCAACTCCCCATCCCTCACTGCCACTGCATCCTTCACCATTCCTTACAGATTGTGGAAGTGTAAAATGTTTTTGTCTATGAAATTTCCATTCCATTTTTTATGCTGCAAGTGGGCCTTCTTGGTATTTCCTTTCAGCTTCGGCTGGAGAGATTGGCAGGTGGCTCACTATCATTATCTTGTACTCATAAAATAGATGTTCTAGACAGGACAAGTAGGACTGTTGCTCTTGCTGTTTGTGCGTCAGTGTACTCTTACTCCTCAATACACTCCCCTTCCTTACTTTGATATTCTCTTCTTAAGCTTCAGTAATTAAAGAATAGGTCTGTTTGTAGCTGCCGCACAATATAGAATAAAGAATGAAAAGTCTGTTTGATCTGTATCTCTGTAGCTCTCATTTCCACTCGTCCCCTCTCTCCTTCCCACTCAACTCCTTTCCTTTTATCTTACTCGTATTCCTATCCATGTCTCTCGCTTCCACTTCCCTCCCCGTCACTCCCATTTTACCCAGCTGTACAGTGTATTCTCTCCCATTCCCTAACTTTCACTCCACCCCACTTCCTATCCTTCTCACTTTTCTTCCTTCACCATTCTCGTCTCTTCTCTCACTCCCACTCCATTCTATCAGTCATTCGTCTTCACATCCCTCCTCACTCCATCTCCTTTCAGTCCCACTCATTTCTGTCTCTCAACTTTACATCTCTGCCCTCACTCTAGTCCATTTCTGTCCTCTTCCCAATCCCTCTCACTCATTCATATTTTACTCCACTCCATTCATATTTTACTCCACCGCATTCCACTCCACTGCATCTTTTGGCTTCATCCCTACTCCAGTCCACTCCACTTCCCTGCCCTCACTCCCTCCCCCACACCAGTTTCTTGCGCTCTCTCCCACACACACTCCACTCCACTCTCCAACTCTGTTACTCCCACTCTACCTCTCTCACACCACTCATACTTCCCTGCCCTCACACTGCTCCACCATACTCCACTCCACTCCCCTTCCACCTCACCATATTGATTAAATTCGCGGCGTGAGTCCCGGCAGAGAGGGGCGCTGTGAGTTATTTATCGACATATCCCCTCTGATGAGCGGACTTTTCACCGCTTCAGTAAATAAAGCAGTGGGCGCTCTCAATGACCCCCACCCACCCCACCCCACCCCACCCCCACTCCTCGGTATAGACAAGGGGTGAGCGGATGGGGGATGAGGAGGGTGGAGGAAGAGCAAGGGGAGCGGGAATAGGGGCAGGAGTGACGGGGAGGTGGGATGGGAAGGGAGGAGCATGAAGGAGGGGGACAGTGAAGAGGACGTGGGAGAAATAACAGAGAAGGGGGAAAGGGAAGAGAGGGAGAGAACGGGGAAGGGAAGAAGAAAGGGGAGAGAGGGAGAGAAAGGGAAAGGGGGAAGAGGGAAGGGGAGGAGAGGGGAGAGAGGGAAAGAACGGGAAAGGGAGAAGAGGGAAGGGGAAGAGAGAGGAGAGAGGGAGAGAACGGGAAAGGGGGAAGAGGGAAGGGGAAGAGAGAGGAGAGAGGGAGAGAACGGGAAAGGGGAAAGAGGGAAGGGGAAGAGAGAGGAGAGAACGGGGACGGGAGAAGAAAGGGAAGAGAGGGAGGGTACGCAGAAGAGAAAATGGGAAGAAAGGGTGAGAAGGCGGGAACGGGGAAAGTGACGAGGGAATAAGGAATAGAAAGAGGGAGCGGCGAATGAGAAAGGGGAAGGGAGACGACTAGGAGGAGGTGTGGGTGTGGGGTGTCCAAGGCTGGCATGGCACTAATGACTTGCCAACACCTCACACCACCGTCAAGGGAAAGGATAATTGTGCCGTGGGAGGGTGGTTACGCCAAGGTAGTGGAAAGGGATGGATAGATGGCGGGAGGGGATGGTTACGGTGGCAGGAGGTGAGTGAAGGGTGGGAGAGAGTGCTTAGAGGAGGAGGATGTGGTAAAGGTTAGAGAGATGTATTGGTGGAAGTAGGTGACTGAGACTGGCTAGAGTATGAAAGGACATGAGACAAAAGCGACCTGTTGGTACTTTCGAGGTCGTGTGTTGTATGGTAGGCTGTATATCTGTGGTATTATTTATTTAAGATTTGGCTAGCAAAAAATGAGGCTATCCTCCCCCTACACACACACACACACACACACACACACACACACACACACACACACACACACACACACACACACACACACACACACACACACACACACACATCAATCCGTACAACCAAAGCAGGCAGGAAAAGCGCTAAAGATCGCAGATGAATGTAGGAGAAGTTATGGGAATTTAACCGAAAAAGAATACTTACATTTATTTTGCAGTGTCCTAATCTGTAAAGAAAAAAACAGTAAATGATGAAACTCCAATGTGCTGCGGTTTCTTGTTTTCTGAAGACATGGTTGTTAACACAAAATTTTTCGGTTAATAATCTGTGAACACGTTTATTTGGGGAACTGACGCTAAGCACTTGTTCCAGAGACGTTTAAGAGTTTGAGGTGTATCCAACTCTACCTCATCACCGGTCACTTTGTTCCTTTCATACCTTTTATAATTGCGTGTGTATTGTAATGCAGTTAAACACTCGACTGGAAGTGTTTACCATCGATTTTATAGTCATTGCCCATAATATAATTGTTGAGCGTATTATGAAGTACCGGTATTCATGAAGTGCCTGAGAATAATACAGCTTTTGGAAAATCTTTATACCGCACCTGATTTAGAGCTCCTCATAGTCTTCGCTTTGATGAAGTAAACACATTCAATTTTTTTGCTTTCTCCAGTCTAGGTATCATTTTTCCTGAAGGTCACTGTACTATTTTTATTTTCATGCTGTCTTTATCTGTAGTATGGTGACCAGAAATGAGTATATTATTTATAAGTGGGCGTTCAAACGTATGGTAGTATACAATATGATGATAATCGTTTCCTATTCGATTTTTCAATGGTGTGCATTTCAAGCTAATTTACTGACCCTCTTAACTGCTTCTGTACGCGCTGGTTTGGTTTCAAGTAGTTCATTATTATGAATTATTTTGAATGTTGTTCTCTGCTAAGTCGAATTGCTCATTTTCACTGTCAATATGTCGGGTGGCCATATCGCAAAGAGTAGGAAATGAAAATAATTACGAATCACCAGTGTTTATGTAGTGTATGTTCAGTATGTGCGTCATCATGATCAGTGCTTTGATTAATGAGATCCTTAAAGTTAAGTTAGCTTAGGGTAACTTAGATTGCCGTATATTGCCAGACGTTATTATCACCTTGCATAGCACTTCGCACTTTAAAAAAAAATCAAAATCAATTTGCCAGGTTTAAGTCCAGTTATGTAATTTGTCAGGAACTCTTTCAACCAAATGCCCTTGTTCTAGCACATCTGCGTCAATATCGTACCAATTTTGTGTTGCCCACAGATTTGGGGATTTCTTTTTATCATTACCACTAATGTACCTTAGAAAAAGGGTAGAACTCATCAGTGAACCTTGTGATACACCACTTAAAACATTTGTGTTAGTCTGAGTCTTTACTATTCATTACAAATACCTGCTTGTCCATTATCCAGTTCTCGGTCCACCTGAGAACACAGCACCTGAAACTACGAGTATGTACATTTTTCCTCTCATGTAGCTTTTTGCGAGATACGTACTTATCAAATACTTTTTGAAAATTGAGTTAGATGACGTCAAGGAATATAGTTAAAAATGTCACACACACACACACACACACACACACACACACACACACACGCACGCACGCACGCACGCACACACACACACACACACACACACACACACACACACACACACACACACACACACACACACACACACACACACACACACACACACACACACGAGCGACTGTATCGAAATCCATACTAAAAACCAGTTATGATTATTATTTCTGCCTAGATGTTTGACTCGCCTCTGATGATGGTATCGAAAAATGTACAAACTACAAAGGATGGTAGAGGCATGGCGTATTAATGGGCTGGAGGGTGGGAAGGGGATTGGAAGACTGGAATGGAGGTTGAAGGGGTGAAGAGGGTTACAGAGTGAGGAGGGGGTTAGAGAATAGTGAGGGCGCTAGAGAAAGAGAGAGAGAGAGAAGAGAGAGAGAGAGAGAGAGAGAGAGAGAGAGAGAGAGAGAGAGGGGAAAGTGGGGTTAGAAGGTGAGTAGAAGGTTAGAGGGAAGGGAAGTGAGTTAGGGAAGGGGGGTTAGAGGATGAGAAAAGGGGTTAGATAGTGATGAGAGAGGAAATGTGGGTTTGGAGGTGACATGGGAATGTTGCATAGAGAGGAATGGAGAGAATAATGAGAGGTATGGCGATGAGTGAATAATGAATGGGGTTCTTTGGTTCAGAACAAACGCATGGAAATACTGGGTAAATAACTAGTCATGAACGAGCTCATTGATTGATGATGTGATATTGGACAGAGACCGAAAGCAAGGCAGAAAAGCCTGTAAGCATTCGTATAAAAATGTGTATTAGCAAAGATGAGCTGGAGGAGACTAAGAGACAATAAAACTGTAAGAAAAATATAGTGAATCTTGACTGGAATTAATTGTGCGTTGAGTGAGCTAACACAGACAGAGGTGATGATGTTGATGGAAGTTATAATGATGTATTTTTTCAGCATACAACAAGCGGTGGGATCGATACAACCATTCTTTTAATAGGGTACACTCTTTCAACTCACTGTAGGTGTACTTACAGTTCTCTTCTCACTACCATCCACCAGCCTGGCCTTGTTACCCACATGTAAATTCGCAAACTCTTGATAAAGAATTATTACCTTATTATTGATTTCATAATAACTGCTTAGGTGACGTAGCCTAATATACAAGCAAAGTATTTAGTATTAACCCTGCAAAGTCATTTATCATAAAAATGATAAACTGCACAAGCAAATGAATCAGACTCATAAAACTACAGGTTTTATAATCATGCTAGTTCAATGCAACATTATTTAATTAAACCTCGGTAGGAGGAAGATCATTTTGCTTACTCATTCAGTTAGGTTACACATGAATTATAGTAGTCTGTGCTTTAACACTTGAATGTACAGTATAACCATGCATGTGTCTTTCAGTATTACCGTCAAGTATAATGGAGATAATATTACAACAGACTTAAGGTTGAACTATACTCTAAGATCATTTCATGTACCATTCAAGTCTGGTGGGGAGTTCTTGTCAACTGCGAAATGTCTGACGGGAATATCTACCCTTTTTATCATCCACAGAAATAGTAATAATACAGACATGAAGTGTTTGGTGTACGACAGTGGTACAGTTTTGTTACTTCCAATATCTCTCTTCCTCCTCCTCATTAGGCCTATCCGTCGCAGTCTGTGAAACTTTGATATTCTTCCACTCATATCCTTCCTCAGTTTCAGAATCACAGTGATATACGGTAGTGATCCATTGATTTGCAGTCAGATGTAGAAAATAGTCATAACGTCATTATGGTATAGCTCATAACAATAAATTATCCTACACACTTTAACTTTTTATGATTTAGAGAACAATGTGAAAAACATCTGAAAACTGGAGCCAGTTTGATTGTGGAATTTCTTATTTCTCAGTGGTAACCAACTGTTCCACCTTTATCAGAAAAATCACATAATCCTTTCAGATCACTTTTCAACGGGATGACATATCAGTATCTACAGGAAAGTTTTCTTTTGTTAAAACCGGCCGGCTACCTCTAGGGGAACTGAGATCAAAGGTGAAATACTCTTCATTGGAAATATAAGCACTGTCATCCAGTACGGTACTAAAAGGAGCTAATTTTTTCTTGCTTTAAGGCAGATTAATTAATAATTAATAAAGTTATTATACCTTTCCTCTTCTCCTACCGTCTCAGGAAAGGAGTCCTTCGATATGGAAAAAAAAAAAATTACGATTATATATATTAAAGCGAGGTCTGTGTCTTTTCCATGAATAAGTCAAATTTCCGATCCTGTCAGGTACTGCTGTAATAGTAATGGAGTATTCATGTCCGTGATGGTAAAATATTAAAATTCGTCAAATAGCTTAGCAAGTGTGCAAGCAGTCGTGCCCTTTACCTGCTTCTAGTAGCAACAGGGCTGTAGTGACAGGCACCAAAGCAGATTGAAAATTCACACCCGTTAGCTCCTTTCACTTTGTGTGATGTTTCCCCTCAAATTATTTAGTTAATGTCGAGGTTTTTATACAACACTGTCTACACTTGTCCGGAATCAGACTGCATATCATGTCATGACACTAAAGAGGAGGCCAAAAAAAGATAAGGCGTGAGATATAGCAATGTGACTGACATTTTAAGTTTTAAAATATAATGATACTGTCGCTGAATCAAATACAGAGCAACATTTCATCCGTCTTCCTTCTCGGGTTTAATAGTTACTGTGCTCTGAAGAATCTGCAGTGGTGTGGAAACCTTCAGTGACGCAGCAAAATTAGGAAAAGAAGTCCCCATATCGCTGAAGTAAATGTACTGGGCAGTCTAACATGGTACTTCATCTTGCCCATAATTTTACCCTGATTTCTCATGATAACCAATAGCACTTATGTCCAGCTAAGCTTACATTTACGTGTAAAATGCAGCTTAGTGTTCTTCCTTATCAACATGCTACGTATCAATCACAAGTGTATGGTGATGCGTCGCTCTCACACATATACAACACTCGATCTCTCCAGCTGAATAACAGTTACACCCAAGACGCCAAGAGGTAAACAGTCAGAACTCACTCATGGTCTGCATTATCTTCCTCCCTGGCCACCTACTGCATGGAGCTGGCCTGAGGAGACGACTAATGCCAATCGGACGCCTCGTTACTGCAGTGGGTGATTGCATAGACGGAGGCAGTCAGGCTACTTCCTCATCTTACAGTGTCAAAGTTAGACGACTGGTACTATTTGGCTACGGAATCTCTCCCCCCCTTCCGCGTTCCCTCCCTCTCTCCCACCCGCCTTCCCTCCCTCCCTCCCTCTTTCCTTCCCTCTCTCCCTCTCTCTCTCTCTCTCTCACACACACACACACACACACACACACACACACACACACACACACACACACACACACACACACACTTGCCATCTGGTAGACGGGAGTTCGCGCCTCGCTCAGGTTGCGAAAAGTTTCACTGACGAAGTGGGTGGTTACTGTCCCCCTGGAGCAAGGGGACGGGTGTGTGGGTGTGTGAAGGTCACAGCCTTGCCCTTAGATCGGACTATATGAGCACTCAGCTCCCTTCCGGGAGGGTAAAATGCTGACGATCACGACCATCAAGTGATCCTGACCGACCCGGTGAATTACACACACACACACACACACACACACACACTGACGATCACGACCATCAAGTGATCCTGACCCACCCGGTGAATTACACACACACACACACACACACACACACACACACACACACACACACACACACACACACACACACACCTACCTAATGGGAAGAGATCGCTATTTTAACAGGTACTCCAATGTTGCCTCCCCTGTCACCACTTACATCCTCTTCCTACCTCCACCCACCCACACACTCACATTCCCTCCCTCCCACCCTCTCCATCCTGATCCACACTTCCCAGCCTCCATCCTGTGTGTGTGTGTGTGTGTGTGTGTGTGTGTGTGTGTGTGTGTGTGTGTGTGCATTATCCTCTCCCCATTCCACCCCTCATCATAATCTCTCTTAAACTCTTCTGCACACCTCTCCTATCCAACCTCCCACTCCCTTCCCTCCACTCAGCCTCTCCGCACTCCCTCCCGCCTCCCCTCGCCCACCCAGCCAGCCACCCACATATGTCAGCCGCTTTAATACCTCCGTGTTATGTCGGCGTAATTGAAATTTAATACGTGACATTAGGCGCCATGCAAAATATCTCTAATGCATTTTGTAGCACTGATAAATTTTTGCGGGGTGAATATTTTGGCTGTCGTGACCGGGCGGGCAGTGAGCTGAAATATGGTGGCAGCAGAGTTTTAAAGCCGGTGGTTGCTTGGCCGAGGCGGCAGGGTGAGACAGGGTAGGCCAGGGTGCTGATGCTGGGGATAGGGTTGGTGGAAAGAGTGCTGGATACTTGGGGGTGAGGGGTGAGGCTGGAGTGCTGAAGGACGTCCTGATGCTGAAGGGTTAAAGATAGGGTGTTAAAAAATATGGGTGAAAGTGGTCGTGGTTATGACGGGGGGTGGTGGTTAGAGACGGGTGTGAAAGGTTGAGGTGTTGAAGGTGGGGTGCTGAAGGTTGGGGTGTTGGAGTTGGGATGTTGGAGGTTAGGGTGTTGGAGGTTGGGATGTTGGAAGTTAGGTTGAGGTATTGGAGGTGGGGTGTTGGAGGTTGGGGTGATGGAGGCTGGGGTGTTGGAAGTTTGGATAACGCGTGGGGTGAGATGACGTAACAGAAACTTGGGTGATGTCAGAGACAGAAGGATGCAAAGAGAATGTTAGAGGAAAATGTACAAGCAAAGGGTGCTAGGTTCAGAGAGATGTCATTTGCAAATAGGTGTCACAGGCAGAGGAAGTTACAAACAAAGAGGTGTTAGAGCCAGAGGATGTCACATGCAAAGGGGTGTTAGAAGCAGAACATGTCTTATCCAAGGAGGTGTTAGAAGCAGAGGAGGTCACAAAGAGGTGTTAGAGGCAGAGGATGTAACATGCTAAGAGGTGTTAGAGGCAGAGGATGTCACATGCAAAGAGGTGTTAGAGGCAGAGAATGTCACATGCAAAGAGGTGTTAGAGGCAGAGGATGTCACATGCAAAGAAATGTTGAAGGCAGTACGGAATGAGACAAGGTGGAACTAGACTGAATGGCAGTGTTGGACGTTAACTGTTGGAAGATAACTTACAGAAGATGAAAATGATAGCTGGTGCTGATTGGTGGAAAAATGTTGGTAAATAGTGTTGCCAGAAGAGTGATTATAAATTAGCCCCTTTTCTTCTTAACAGTCTCTTTTCATCGAAATTAACTGTAGGAAATACAAGTATAACTCCGGCTGTTTCTCCATTTCCTTTAGAAGATTAATATAATTTGTGACATTTGGTTTGGTTAGAGACATGCATGATTTGTTATCAGGAAACATAGAGGAAAAAAAAAAAAACATGGGCCGTACAAAATATCTCCATGCTTATTAAAGGTATTAAAAAAATGAAATATCAAAGCCTTTAGCTGAACTTTTCAACATTTTAAAGAGTAGTAAAGTGTCAAATGAGGGGAAACTAGCAAACCTTACCCGGATGTTCGAAAAAGGCAACAAAAAGCAAATCTACCATCCAGTCACCTTAACATGTGTGCTTTGCTAGTTGTTGGAAACTAATCAGAGACAAATTTGTCCAGCCTTTAGAAAGTAATATTCTTAGCAAAGATTCACCACCTGGTTTTCAGAATTATTGCTTTTCTCTTACTGATGTCTTGGATTTTTGCAGTGATGTTTTGAGCAAATGCGATGAGACCAAATCCATTGACATTATCTATCTCTATTTCGGTTTTAAAGAAGAGTTTGATAAAGTTACCCACACAGTATTCCTTCAGAAACAAAGAGTGCATGGTTTTAGTGACAGTGTGCTTAGGTAGATCAATAACTGGCTGATACAATAGAATGTAAACAGAGCGTTAGAATTGGAAAAAACTGGATTGGCGTTACAAGGGGATTTCCTTAGGGGTCTGTGTTGGATCCCAGTTTGTTTTTAAAAATGTAAATAATCCTGATGAATATTTAAAATAAATATATATAGGCCTAAATATGCAGCAGATATATCTGTACAAACAAAGGCATTTCAGGAAGGTCTTGATATACCATATAGTTGGGCGCAAACATAACAATTGGATTACAGTATTAACATGAAGCAGCATTCTCATAGAGCAATATCTGCGTCCGCCAACTGGTCTAAGGGCCCACTATTTCACTTTGTCTTGTGATACTCACCTTTACAGATTACTCTCAAAACTGAATTATTTCGCCCCTGCCTAATCTGTAACCGTTCCACCAACCTTGTTTTTAATAAGATCAGAACTGAATTGACTTTCATCGGTGACTGACCTTTGACCTTTTCCTGTGACCTTGATCTTTGACAATTCTCAAATCACAAAATTTAGTCTACAACAGATAAAAATTGTTTAAGTTGACCCTACCATGTGACCTTGACATTTGTCGTATTGTTCTATGCAATTAGTTTGCTCCTTGGAATACCCTCAACATTTCTACTAAATATGCTTATAATCGGATCAGTACTAAGTTTTGTTAATAAACACACAGAGACATTGATCAGATTTTGACCTCGTCCTCTGGCCTTGACCTCTGACTGTTCTAAATATGGAATCATTTCATTCTTGTCTTCCCCTCATCTCTTCCCTCAAGTTTGTTTATTTGGTTACTAACTGTTAAGACGATTTTGGTAGATCATCGGTTGACCTATTCATATGACCTTGACTCCTGCTCCTTTGCTTTTAAATAATACGTTTACTCATTGGCTGACCTTCAACACTTCCGATAAGTTTAGTTAAATTCGGATAATAATGTTTGATTTTTTTAAACACACACACACACACACACACACACACACACAGACGGAAAGGCAGACAGACAGTAAGACAGACAGACAGACAAGACACACACACACACACACACACACACACACACACACACACACACACACACACACACACACACACACACACACACACACACACACACACACACACACAGCTCTAAAAACATAACATCGGCTCTCGCTGTGTGGGGGCAGGTGTAATAAATGCAAAATGCCTAAGATGGGCATTAAGGATGAAAAAGCCAGCCATTCTATGAATAATAATTCAATATGATTATATAAGCCATGTAAAAATAATATGATATAAATAAAAATGATCAGTAACCAAGACACAGGCAGAATAAGGAGTCTGTTAAAAAAAAAGGCCAATAAATTGTTTACATTCGTATGTAAAGCATCGAAATATAAATCCGAAAATATCATCCTCGCTTTTCTAATTCCTTAGTGCGCCCTCAGTGAGAGTACTGTGTTTAGTGCTGGTTACCTTATTATGTAGAGAGAGAGAGAGAGAGAGAGAGAGAGAGAGAGAGAGAGAGAGAGAGAGATGGGTGATAATAATGATACATAGATTGAGAAATAAGCCATACTAGGAACGCTTACAAGCAGTGAATCTGTTTACCTTGCCCGAGTGCAGACTTCGGGGAGAGTTGATTCAAGTATTTAAACATTTAAACGACGTGAATGTATGGCCGTTGAGAAGTAGTTCACACTTCACAGTAGATCGATCGAATTATACCAGAGGCATTGAGCCTAAAACTGTCGGCACGTTTCCCATCACATGAATCAGTGTATTACTTGTTCATCAGAGCTGTAAATATATGAAACAAACTGCCTTTCCATGCAGTAAGCTGTGATACGGTGCTAACATTTATAGACTGCCGGAATAAATATTTGTCTTCTAATCCCCAGTTAAACATGTTCACTTGTAAATAATACATTTCTGCAGTTTTATGTCTTTTCCAGTACAAAGCACGAAGGACGCAACTCTAGAACAACAAAAGTTTATAGGGTACCAAATGTCGACTTGTCTCACTTTCCCGGTCAGGCGAAGATAGTGTAGAATATGATTTCCTATCATCCTTTCCTGTGAAATTTCCATAACAATGTTTCCACACTGCATGGTAGTCCACATTATTTACTGCCGGTTTACGCTGGAGGGTGTGGTAGGTGGGTGGGGGAGGGAGAAACCTTCTTGCTTTGCTGTCCCTGTCTGTAGCTCACAGAATGAGTGCTCGTATATTAGTTATAACTTATCCGACGGCAAACAACCTCAGAATGACCAATAGGTCGGTTGCTGTTTGCTCTCCTTTGTACTCCTCTGTACTGCGATGATTTCTTGAAAATTATTTTCTTGCTATATCCGCAACATATAATTCACTTCAGGAAGGAGTTTTCGAACTGTAGGGGTCAGATTAGCTTCCACCAACCTCTTCACTGCTAGGGTCTTAACCTGACCAGAATCGCCTGGTTGTACTATGTATTTCAAAAAGTCACGACCGGATGTTGATTTACTCAGTGTGAAAAGTTTGCCAGAACTTTTTTTTTTTTCATAGGGTGGTGTTATATAATAATGTTTGAGGGTGAGGTCAGTGAGAGATGCTAAGGATGTGTTAGAAAGTGATGTAGAAAACGGTGTTAGAGCTGTATCAGAGAATGGTGTTAAGTAGTACCGGGGTGTAACAGAATGGCGTTAAAGAAAAGAGTTTGGCGTCCGAGTAGGGTAAAAGAGAATGTGTCAAAGAGTGATGAACAAGCATGTAGGTAGTGTGGTGGCAGAGGATGGTGTTAAAAAGTACTGTGGAATTTCGGAGAATTGAGTTTGATGTCATGCCAGAGTTATGTCAGAGAGCGGTGTTAGAAAATGGTTTTAGAGTGGTAGAGAATGTTAGAGAGTGGTGTCAGAGAATGGCGTCAGAAAGTGATTGCAGAGAACGGTTATAAAGAAGTGATGTGAGAGAAGGAAGCGATGCCTGAGAATATTAGAGAGTGGTATCAGAGAATGGTGTTAGAGTGTGGATTCAGAAAATTCTGTTAGAGAGTGAATATTTTTAGAGGGTGATGGTAAAGAGTGGCGTCAGGGAATGGTGTTGGTGAGTGGTAAAAAATGGTGAGAAAGAATGGTATTAAAGAATGGTGTTAGAGAGTGGTGAAGAGAATGACGCTAAAGAGTGGTGGGAGAGAATGCTGCTGCGGAATGCTACAAGAATATGGTGCTGCAGAGTGATATCATAGTGACAGTCGTTGATGGTGTGTGAGAGTAATGCTGAAGGATGCAGAAAATGGTGTCAGAGCAGAGGTGATATCAGAAAGTGGTGTTAGTGGATGGTGTTAAGAGTGCCATGTTACAAGTGGTGTTAGAGTGTTGTCTGGGTGATGTTTGGGCTAGAGTGGTGTTAAGGGGCGGTGTTAGAGGGTATTAGACTGATGTTTAAGAGGGTGGTGTTAGAATGGTGTTAGAAGGTAAGGTCAGAGGATGATGTTAGAGGGTGGGGTCAGAGGGTGATGTTAGAGGGTGGGGTCAAAGGATGATGTTAGAGGGTGGGGTCAGAGGGTGATGTTAGAGGGTGGCGTCAGAGGGTGATTTTAGAGGGTGGCGTCAGAGGGTGATGTTAGAGGGTGGCGTCAGAGGGTGATGTTAGAGGGTGGCGTCAGAGGGTGATGTTAGAGGGTGGCGTCAGAGGGTGATGTTAGAGGGTGGCGTCAGAGGGTGATGTTAGAGGGTGGGGTCGGAGGGTGATGTTAGAGGGTGGGGCCAGAGGGTGGAGTCAGAGGGTGATGTCAGAGGATGGGGCCAGAGGGTGATGTCAGAGGATGGGGCCAGAGGGTGATGTCAGAGGGTGGGGTCAGAGGGTGATGTTAGAGGGTGGGGTCAGAGGGTGATGTTAGAGGGTGGGGTCTGAGGGTGATGTTAGAGGGTGATAGAGGGTGGGGTCAGAGGGTGATGTTAGAGGGTGGGGCCAGAGAGTGATGTTAGAGGGTGGGGCCAGAGGGTGATGTTAGAGGGTGGGGTCAGAGGGTGATGTCAGGAGGTGCTGTTAATGGGTAGTATTAATGATGTTTGTGTGGTATTAGTGGGTGGTGTTAGAGGGTGGTGTAAGATAACAGTGCTAGAGGGTGGTGTCAAAAGATTGTATTAGAGGTTCGTGTTAGGGGATGATGTCACAGGCTGTGTCAGATAATGGTGTCAGACGCTGATGTAAAATGTTGTGTCAGAGGGTTTATCAGAGGCTCCTGTAAAAGGCTGTGTCAAAAGAGTGTTAGAGAATATTATCAGAGTACAGTGTCAGAGATTTGGCAGAGTATGGTGACATGGGGCAATCTCTGAAGGTGTATTAGAGAGTGTGGCAAAGGATGGTGGTGTCAGAGGGAGGGCTGATGAGCAATGTCAAGATGGTTGTGGCAGTTGGTGGAGTCAGACTGTGTGCTAAAGAAATCGTGGGAAGGTGTCAGATGAGTGTCAGAGAATTTTATCGAAGGGAGGTGTCAGACGATACCTGAGAATTATTGTCAGACGGTGATGTCAGGGTGGTGTCCGTAGATGGTGTCAGAGAGTGATCAGAAAGGTGTCAGTGATCGGTAGCAGAGGATGATGTCAGAGGGTGTGATGATGAAGGGTGATAAAAGAGGGTGAGATCATAAAAGGTGATGATTGAGGGTGAGATGATAAAAGATGATGACAGAGAGTGAGAGGATAAGGGTGCTGACAGAGGACCTTACTTATAAAACAGTGTGAAAGAGTAGTGTCGATTAAGTGATGGTGCCAGAGCGAAGTGTCACAAGGTAGGAAGACAAGAGAGCAAAGCAAATATCCACACGACCTGGTAGTAAAATAAACCCTGGGTGAAATATTACATGCAGCACTACAACACGCACTACCCTCGTCTCACACACACACACACACACACACACACACACACACACACACACACACACACACACACACACACACACACACACACACACACACACACACAGAAGGGAACCTAGGAAATGTCACACGAATCAGGCTGAGACAGTGTAACGTTGGCATGCATCCAAGTCATCCCCGTCACTGTCACCCTGGACGAAAGGGGAAGAGAGGGGGGGCCATGAATTACACATTTCATACTGACTCTTGTACTATGACACATGTTTGTCTGTCATTATTACCGGTACCTCTAGCCGATTTTAGTAACTTCCCAGGTTAGGTTAGGGAAGGTTAGAGATTCGTTGTTGTGCAGGGGCGAGTGAAAGCAAGGACCAAACCCCTCCGAGTCAAAAAATTCCCTCTTCAGCTGAGCAGAATTGTGTCGAGATGGCAAGAATGAAATGAAAAATACGTCTCTGGGTTCAGGGAGTTACTGGCACCCACCGTAAGAAGGAAGCTGATCTGAGCTTATAAAATTCTGAGGCTGTGTTTTTTTCTGAGTTCTGGATTGTGGATGATAGCTATTTCTTCCTTGCGTATTTTCTTTTACTCAGTTCCAGCTAACGTCAGACGACTTTTTTCAACCGAGGGTAAGTCGTGGGACCTGAGGGTGTTAATACAACGGTGGGGACAACTCTAGTATTCTGTTACACTTTACGTCAAACTCTGAAGCGTTGAGGGTGGGTGTTCCAAATGTACCAGAGATAATGACGCCCTGCACAAGGAGGAAAAGTTCTGGGTTACTGAATTTTGAAGCTAGATTTTTTTTGTTTTAGTTCTGTATCTTGGGCTTGAAAGGTTGAAATGGCAATGGTGGGATGAAAGTGTAATTATATCTGACGAGCATTATTACATAGTTTGTAGGTCAGGAAGGACGGTGGAATTCGGTGGTGACAAGTCTTTCAGTCGCTGATTGAAGGCTGCGCAGTTTAGCACCAATTTTCTTTCTTCCTTTCTCACCCGTCCTCTCTCTCTCTCTCTCTCTCTCTCTCTCTCTCTCTCTCTCAGAGCAGTGAACGCTATAATTTGAAGGTGAGTGAAAGTATAGGGCGATTTTACTGTTGGATTATTTTTTCCCCTCTCTCTTTGTAATTCCTTTTAATGGAGAAGCGCTGGCCTACATTTCACAGAACAGCATACGATAAATTCCTCACGTAACGAACAGCTGATTTTACGGCACATGTAACGAGAATGGAGAAATATTACGACCTCCTTGTCTCTTAGTCCATGTAAAAAACAAATCGTAGGTGCATCACGGCAGGGCATTGATCCAGAGTTATTTTAGCCTTAGCCCTGCAGTTGGTGGTGACATGTCTTTCATTGCACCAACAGTTTTTTTCTTTCTTTCTTCTTTTCTGGCATTTGACAGTGAGTCTTGCATGGCAGCTGGATTTGTTTGTGTATATATTTTTGAAGCTGGCAATTTTTAACGCCATGTCTTTCATAACAGTAACCGGACATGTGGCAAAAGTTCTTATCATTTTTTCGCTAGCATTTGGTGATGACAAACGCTTCGGTACAGGTAGGGGTGACGTTTGATAGATAGGAGTTCTAGGCAACCACTCTAACGTTGTACTCGTGGCCTTAGCAGTGTTTCAGGCTAAAGCACAACACTGGATAATCATACGGCTGGCGGGCACACTGTTGCCTTGCACAGTATTTTCGACGGCTTAGGAGGCGCTCCTTATTTTTTAATTATTAGTTTTTGTACAGTATTTTTCTTTTTTCTTATTCATTCATTCATCATCATCATCATCATCATCATCATCATCATCACCACCACCACGATGAGCATCATTATCATTATTATTATTATTATTTTATTATTATTATTATTATTATTATTATTATTACTTTTTTAAGTTGCTGTACTTTTTTTGGTCTATAAGTAGCGCCGGCATTATGGTTAGGCTACACAGTCCAGATGTATAATGCAAGACTGATCAGAGGCTTGGTCCTGAGTGGAAGTATCTGTGCAATTAGGGAGTAGACTGTAGCACCAGTCGAGCAGGGCGGTACTCCCCAGGTGGATGGAAAGCTGATGACAGAGAGGGCTGGCGCTCCCGCTTCATTAGCCCTCGGGACAAGTTCTGACCATCCCCCCTTGTTAATCTTTTTCAGTGTTTCAGCAACACAGAGAGTAGGCCAGCATGCTCTCCAATACAAGTTTCTTCAACTGTCAACACCAGACTACATGCACGGTACACACTACACTTCCTATTCAAAATTTTACTAAAAATAGCGTCGTATCACCAAGCCTCGGAGTCCCCAAGGGGGGGGGGACATCAAAGCCCCCACCATCTGCCCCTGTCGAACGGCCATACGAGATGCCTGGAACCACTGTCTGACTCACTTCATATCTGCAGCATCCGTGGCCTTTCCTCTAACTTTCCCTCTGTTGAGCACCACCTCTCCTCTAAACCTCATATTCTTTTCCTAACTGAGACTTAGCTGCTTGAGGCAACTGACAGCAAACACTTTTTTGTATCCTTCTACTTTCTCTATACTCATTTCAAAGCCAAAGGTGACGTGTTTATGTACGCAACGACCTATCTTGCTCTCATGTTCCTGAACTTGATTCTTCTGAATTCTCTACTCTCTGGCATCGGCTCTCCTGTCATTTTCCGAGTAAATAAATCTGCGCTGTTTAGTTATATATCTCGTAATTCAATTGACTATAAAAAATTCTTTGAATAACTTCTGCGATGGAACACATCCTATCGGTTTCTCCTTTCTCCATTCTAAGAGATTTCAATGTTCACCACCACCTTTGGCTCTCCTCTCCATTCACTGATCCACCTGGTGAACAAGCTTACATCTTTTCTATCCTTAATGACCTAGAGCAGCTTGTACAGCACGCTACCCGTATCCCTGACTGCCTTGGAGAGAGCTTCAACATACTTGACCTTTTCCTTACAACTAATCCTTCTGCTTCCACTGTTAATCTTTCCTCTCCGTTGGGACTCCCCCGACCACAACCTTATTACCTTAACCTGTTCTCTTTGATGTGTGTCTCCTTACGTCACAGGCACTACGATCAAAATCGCCACACTGAAGGGATAAATGCTGCAGCTGCTTTTGCCTTGTTATTAATAAAGAGAGAGCACCGGTCATGACGCTCTAATGAAAAATGTGTGAGGTGGCGCCGGCAGTGCATGTAGTGCCAGCTGAACCCGTGATGAATGAATTACAGTAAAATAAGTGAGGCCAGTCGAAGCAGGGCAGGAGGGACCATCATTCCCCCCCACATGAGAGAGAGAAAGAGAGAGAGAGAGAGAGAGAGAGAGAGAGAGAGGAGGGGGGGGAGAGATTTACAAGGACAAGTTGTACAGTACCTTAAAAGGTCTTACAACTCATCCAGTGAAGATACCATGAATAAAGTTGCCAGGTTCAGTTTGCTACTCTGATTGTGAGAGGTAAGCAAAGCAAATATCATGGCCCTTCTTACTCAGTTCACCCACTCAGTTCGGGCACAGAAAAAGTACACTTAACCCTGGGGACAAAGGACAGGCTAGGAAATTTTAAAGGAAAGGAGGAAACATTCAACCTTTCACTGAATTAATCGCCCTACCCAAAAGAAAAAAAACTCTAACCATCTCTTGAACACCGCTATCGATGAACTGTCAACTACCTCTGCTGGTAGCCGAGTCCAGGTGTTGCAGATCTTGCGTGTATTGAAACTATCTAATGTACTCACATTATGGTGGAAATGCTTCAGGTCAAGCTCTGTCTATGGTTCCTCGTCATGATGGTAGTTGGGCTAAAGATATGCCGGTAGGCTATGAAGGAGTTTGAAAAGCCTCAGCTGGGTCTCCGCTTAAACATGTACCGGTAAGTCTTTAACGAAAAAAGGCCCAGCACGTGAAGCCTCCTCTGATATTCCATGTGCTTCAGGGATGGGCTAATATTAGTAGCCATTGTCTGGACTTTCTCATGCCTCGTGATATCCTTCTGCAAGATCAGTGATCAGAACACACCTTCTTCCAGAGGCTGCCGAACAAGGGCACTGTATATAGAGAGGACCATTCCCCAATTTTTTCTTTAGAAAGTAGAAGCTTCTGTGCTTATTACTTTACTTCAGCACAGAACTTGAAATTACCGTTAATTAGTATACTTAGGTCTTCCTCAAAATCAGGACTGCTGATTACACTTCCTAACAAAGAGCATTTATATCTTGGTTTTTCATGAATAACGTGGCTTACTTTGCATTTGTTCATGCTATACCGGTACATTTGCTGCCATTCAGACCACTCTCCTATTGAAACCAAGTTCCTAGGTAGTTTTTCCACCATATGGAGTAATGAAACATTTCTTCCTTGCTTTTTTGTCATTTGCAGTTTGTGCAGTTCGGCTTACCATGCCCACATATGTATCACTGATATACAGTATATGACAATAACAAACCTAGAACTCAACCCTGGGGTGTCCTACTAGTAAGTGATACCCAGCCAGAGGTTCTCCCTTTGATTACTACTCTCTGGTCCCAGTCAGCTACAGATTCTCAGTCCATCAAGCTAATGCACTCTGAATTCCCAGTGCACATATTTTTACCATCAGTTTACGATGAAGTACCGTACTGAATGTCTTGGAGAAGTTCTGGTGACGAATGTCATATGCTTGACACCAGTCATAGTGAGTATGATTGGAAGAATCCAGTCATACTGGTCAAACACAAGCGCCACCATCTAACGCTATGTTGTGAGTCATGCAGTAATGTATATAATTCTAGATGTTATTAATGCCCATCAGTAACTGTACCATTCAATACCGTCCCAACCACAGATGTAAGACTGGTTGGATAGAAGTTTCCCTGACAATCTCCCTTATTTAAAATGGGAGTCACATAAGCTTCCTTCCAATCTGACAGAACTTCTTCAGTATCCAGCGGTTTATTGAAGATTGCAGCCAGGTGAGGGGCCACCTGATCCTGCACTTTTCTTTTGATTCCTGTAAGACATTCGTTGTGGAAACTATTTCCCCCAGAATAAGATATCCTGCATAGCGGTATATGCACACTTTTTTTTTTATATAGTTGTCCTCGTTAAAAAGCAGAGGAATGTACGAGAGAATGTGTTGTGCTGGTTCAAAGTGGTTTAATAACCCAGGGATTTGCTCTAGTATTCTGGTTAATAGTGTTTATCATTAATAAATGCTACTGCGTTTAGCCTTTTATGGGCAGTTCTAATGTATTTACGTGTATAAATTAACTCTAATCATAGCAACATTCTATGTACATGACTGCGTATGCGTGGTATGGTGACGTGGAAAATGGAAGAACGTCTGACATACCTTAACGTAGAAAAAATGAATATTTGGCTTTAGTTTTCATTTAAAATTAAGACTAACTTGATAAGTTAGACTTTCTTTGTAAATTTCATTAAGTAATTCGTTGTATTTACGTACATAGGCTACATACATTCATACATCATCTAATTCTGTGTTTCCCCATGAGGAGCGTAGGAGCCCGGGGCTAGGCAAGTTGATCGTGACATTTAAGATGAAAGTGACGAGCCTCACTCATCCCTGAGTGGCATTACGGGAACAAAAAACCTCGACTATCTCTTGGATATAAACCTACACAGGCTCAGTCCGGATGGAGTGCCTTAATTACCCACTTAACCACCAGGTGTCAGAGTTTGGTTATATGGTTACCACCCAGCGTAGTAAGTAGTTTCCTGGTGTACAGGAAACCATTTGGCTTGTCACTCAGTGTGGAGTCACCCACTGACAGAAGGAGGAGGAAAGAGAGAAGGAAAGAATCTCTGAATCCAGTGAAGAAGGAGATACGCCATTTTTAGTTCAGTTCAAGTCAGCTACCTAACTTAAGGACGCTTGGATTTGGCCCATGCAATCCAACCAAGACCACCAGCTCGTCATTATCTGTCAGTTCGACTTATCTAGCTAAGTATCCTTTAAGATATGGCCAAATTAAGGGGAGCTGGCTAGGATAGAGGAGATGATAATACGTGAATTAGGGTGTTAGTTTTTATCCCGCTCATTCAAAGAGTCTCCTATTATTTTAATTTTAATAGTTGGTGTCTTGATAGAAGATTACCCTCAAAATTTCTGACACTCGTCAAGGTCAGGGAGTCTGTTGGCGCTTTAATGGACTGACTGGTTGACGGTCGATTTTTATTTAAAAGCAAACAGTTTACTTGGATGATGAATGTGTTGAAGTATCCTATTATTATATTACTTTTTGTAACCTGTACATGATTGTCAACCAGTCCATTGGCAAGTATGTCGGACTCTTCTGATTCAATGGACTGGACATTCTTTAAAGACATACCGTTATGACTAATGCCTGGCTCAGGGATATCACCTCCTGGCTCTCAGTTAAACACAGACAAGAAGTGGGAATTTACAATGACTACTGTTCCATGACCAGAGTTTTGAAAAACACCTTGAACATCGAACAGTGGACGATTTTTCCCTAATCGGCTTTTAATGTTTATGTACCTGAATAGCTCCTTAGGATTTTCCTTATATGGGATTGTTATCTGGAATTTCTTATAACACTGAACCCTTTTTTCATGTGACTTGACCCGCCTGTGCAGGAGAGTGTAATCACACTGGATTGCTCAACTTGTGGTGTACTGCCCGTCTTCCTCCTACTTTTGTTGCAATGCGACATGTAAGCCATTTGGATTGGGTCAGCAGTGATTCAAGTTGTTTACTGTGTCATAAAGCAGTCTCTGAATGAGGACAAGGACTCAGTCATACTCTGCTTACTTTCAAAATGCACCGCACACACTCTCTCGATATGGCCACTGAAGTCTGTTAAGATAATTACAGTAGATGGTAACTTCCTGGTTGTGATTTATTGCGTTTTTTAAAATATTGGATTTACTTGTGGAAGTTTCCAGTTATGTGGTACAGTGCTATTTCTTAATGATTTGTTGATTATTTGGGCGAGAGGTTTTAATATTTCATTTTTTGTTCCCTTTAAACCTCTTGGGAATTATTCTATCTGGATCCGATGTTTTGTTCAACTTGAGTTTATCGATTGCAAGCAAAACATTTCTCTCACTGATCATGATGTCCCTAATTATGCTACCGTGATATACATGTACAAAGGATGATGAAGCAGTTGAACATGAATTTCCTACTGTAAATACTGATGCAAAGAAAGCAGTAAGAATTTTAACCATTTCAGTTTCATCATTTGTATGCCCACCACTTTCTGAAACTAATGGATCTGTTGTTGGTGTTAATACCTGTTTACTTTTGATGTAACTAAAGAATTCTTTCGGGTTTGATTTACTAATAAGCTCAGTGCACTTCAGGATTTGTTTTGTTCTGTTAACTTCTTAGCATTCTGACAAATGTTGTGATATTGCTTTTAATCCTCTTCGTGACTGTAGTTCTGTAATTCTGATGAGCGAGTTTCTTTGCTGAAAGACAGTTCTTAATGTCACTATTCCACCATTTTGTTTTAGAAGTTTTTACATGCCTCCTATTGCACGCTGGTGCACATGCTTTGACAGTTTTATCAATAATATATGAAAATACTCTTCATACGTCGTAGATATTCATATGTCTGAATAATTGGTTGCCAGTCGTTATCATGTATAACTATCTCCAATTTTTGAAAGTCAGCTTTATTGTAATCTGGAATTTTCTTGTAACTTTAAGATGTTGTTACTGAATTTATATATCAAGTATGCCTAGGCTATACTATGATCACTAGTCTTAAATCCACCTCCTACAAAAAAAAAAAAAAAAAAAAAAAAAAAAAGTCAGCAAGATTTTCGGATGTAGCCAGTATGAGGTCCGAGATATTACCTCCACACTTTGGCTGCCCAGCATACTGATCTGGTGAATTTTCCAACACGTTGTTGTACACGTCCACTCTTGTGTGAGATGTTAAGGATTCACTCCATTTTATGCGTAAATTAAAATCTCCAAAAACTATAGTGTTCTGGATGCAACTTACTTGTGCAATTTCTTCATATAATTTATTGTCAGTTTCCCCCGACTCAGCTGACGGACGATAGATTAATTCAAGTGTGATCTTATCACGTGATTCATTTTTAGCTGAACCTATATGGAGTGGATATTATTGGTATATGATTTTGAAATCAGTACTAGGTGTAGATTTATTTCATTATATAGCAGTACACCGCATCCCATGGTAGGCATCTGAGGAGAAAGTAAGTCCCAAACACAAACTCCTCTTCCCGTGTCACATGAGCTACGACGATGCTCGCAGTCTGTACCATGAAAAGGAGGCTTACAGGTATATTATGTTCCCTCCCCTTTTAGTCGCTTGCTTTTCACAGTATAACATGCTGAGAGTGCGTATGTAGAATTCTGTCTCCCCTCTCCCCACGGATGCAGATACCTACTCCCCCGCCCCTTTCTCTCTCTCTCTCTCTCTCCATACACGGATGTACCCGCTTTATCTGTCAGTCAGCCTTACAATCTACGATTCTCTTTTCCAGCGTTTTCTTCTACCCTCTTTCCTTTCATCCTTCTTCCTGCCCCCTCGAATCACTTCCGACTTTCCCTCCACGTCTCATCCAACTCCCCCAAGCCCCACCACCCTAACCCTCACCACCCCTCCCTTCACCTCACACCCTACCACCTCTCTCCCAAATTCCCCCTCCCCGTGAAGCCCGCCACCCCAGCGTCAAAACAAACAATACCAATATTTCCAAACATCAGAGGTCCATCCCCGGCCTGACGTGGATGGAAAAAAAAAATAATAAAAAGGAGGGAGTTGTGAAGTTGGGTGGTCATCTGTTAGCCAGTTCTGACAGACGGACAGTTACAGGCAGGCGGATCAACGGATGAACGATGTGTTTTGGCTGGATTTAATAGATATTGCCTAATGGGGATGAATTCACTTGTCAGGCCAGATGCGGCCCCCCAGGCGAGAGGGCGGCTGGGAAAATTGGTTGGAAATGCAACAGTGTGCACTTAATTTATTGTGTGGTGGTCTGGGTAGTTTATTATTTATAGATCAGTGGAACTGAGATCTGCTGAAGTGGAGAGGGAAGTGAAAGAATGAAATTAGGCAATGGAAGAGAAATAGAAAGAAGACTAAAGTAATCAGTATCAGGGCTAAGGACCAGATGTGAGGAGAATGGAGAGAAAAAATGAAATATCGAAGCACAACAAAAGTGAAATGGTGAAAAAATATTGAATATTTGAGGGCTGGAGAACTAAGGTGAAAAGAAAGACTGAAAAATAAGAACCAGTGATGGTGTGACTGGAGAGAGAGAGAGAGAGAGAGAGAGAGATCCCAGGCTCCGACTCACAAACTTACCGTATTATCAATTCCCTGTCGTAGTTGTGAGCTGTGCTTTATTTAGGCAGGACGGCAAGGAGGGTAGTGAGTCTTCTCATGTCTCTTCCCGGAATTGCAGAAACAAATCTTAGTTAAGAGAAAAAAAATTATTGGAAGTTGTTTTTTTGCAGGAAGGAGGAGAAAGGGAGGGTACAGACTCCTTCCGTGACTCTTGTGCTTCCTGGAAAGGCAAATTCCAGTTACGACAGGAGTCTGTTCATAAGTCTGTTAGTGAATATGACCCGTGACACATAAGACAGGGGTAGATGAGATGGAGAGTGGACAGGACAGCAGTAAAGGACGGGAAGGAGACAAAGAAGACAGTAAAATGAGAAGGGTAAAGGGGAGAAGAAGGGAAGCTAGGTAGATAGAAGTAGGGGACAGTTGAACAGAAAGAAGGTGGAGTTGACAAGATTATAAGCGTAAGGATTTAAGAAAGGAGGATGTCAAGACAGAGGATGATAAGGGAGGAGAGGGTACAGTGCGAGGACACAGAATAGGATAGGGGGAGACAGAGGAGAGGTAGACTAAGGCAGAAGCAGAGGACGGAAGTGAGAGAGATGGAGAGAGGACAGATAGTATGGAGGGCGCGATGGGCAAGCTACGGGACTGGAGATTACAGAATGACAGGTTTCAGAGTAGTGTATGGAGACTGAGGGTGGAGGCTGGGGGAAATGGGAAATGATATATGTGGACGGGGAAGGAGAAGGGAGGCAGATAGAGGAAAGAGTGAATAAAACACAAGTAGAAGATGACGGAAGGTGGACGGTGGAAGATAGAGGAGATTGACTAAGAAAATATGAATAAAGAAGGAAGGCCAAGAGAGAGATAAAGGATGGACGATGAAAGGGAAGCCAAAGGGGACAGAGTAAGGTGATAAAAATAAGAGTAAAGAGGAGGAGAGAAATAAGAAAGGAGGCATAGATAAAAGGTGATGTTAATGAAACAGACTTAATGAGAGGGAAGACAGAGGCTAAGGCAGAAGTAGAGGATATGGGAATAGAGGGAAAGGAGTAGACACAGTAAGCTAAGTCAGAGTTGGAAATGTAGGCATGAGGAAGAGTGGTTAAGACGGAAGTAGGGGATACAGGAAAGGGACAGCTAAAGGGGAAATGACCTATAGGGCACGGAGAGCCGAGGCTTGAATGTAATCGTATTTCGGGTAAATATTTTCACAGGTGTGCACAAATATTTTAATGGGATTCATAAATTATCTCCAGAATATTTGGCTTGAAACCCAGTACTTTAACTTCTCCTCTACTGTACAGTAAGTCTAACTTAGGCTAAATAATATTGTGAGGTTGTAAATAATATGAATAAAGCAAATACCATCGTACTAAACTAAATGGGCTAATGGAGAAGTGTTCCAACCCATTCCTTCTGAGAGGTCTCCCCTAAGCTGAATATTCTGCATTCGTCTGATGTTACTGAGAATAAAAAGAGACATCATCGTACTGAAGGTGTTAGCCATACAGTGAGTGAGATATTAACCTCCTTCACAACGATCTACGTATCTATCCATCCATCCATACATGCATGCAAACATGTATCTGTCTGTCTATCTATTTATCAGTCTATCTATGTGGATACATACAGTACATACATACTCGTATATATATGGAAAGTTTTTAGCTCTGTAGCCGGGAATCAAATCCTGGACTCCTTGATAGGAGCCAGGCACTACGCCCTGGCCCGATAAAAGCCAGTCCACCCGAATTCTATGGAGAACCAGGTAAACCCAGTATGGGAGGATATGTTTCATTCCATACCCATATCATGACACATGGCGCTGGCTGGAGTTCATTAAAACTGCTCTGTCACTTGCCGAGTTGCCTGGATCTAAGGAAAAATTCAGATGATTCTGAATCAGTTAAAGATCAAGATCACAGGGAAAGGTCAAAGATCAGGGTCACATAGCAAGGACGACTTAATTTTGATCCATTTTAGATCAAACTTGGTGGTAGGGCTAAGGTGGTATGTTAGTGATCAATAGATTTCGATTTTAAGATGCCTCAGTCAACAGTCAAGGTGTCGCAGGGCAAGGTTAGGTTGGACCTGTGTGCCTGTGTGTGAACAAAATAATTAAGACAGTTTTTATCTGGTTTTAGCTAAACTTGGTTGAAGGGTTAAGAAGATGACTTAATGCTTTAGCGAATAATAGGTAAATGGTCAACGTCACGTCAAGGTCAGTTTAAATATTCTTGATCCGACTCAAACCAAATTTTGTGGAAGAATTCCGGGTAATTCAGGGATGAAGGTATTCTATTTTGCGAATAATTCACTAAATGTCAAGGTCACAGGGCAAGGTCAAACGTTGTCTTACAACTCAGGGAGCTTTGTTTTGATCTGAGCAAATCTTGGTGGAAAGATTCTTAGTTAGCTAAGAGTGAAGTGATTCGATAGTAAGAATAACTGACAGGTCAGAGTTTGTTGTCATTCTCAGGCAGTTTTGATCCAGTTTCGAGTTTGTCTGTCCTTCTGTTTGTCTGTCTGTCTGTCTGTCTGTTAGTAAGGTAAAAAAAAAAATAATGGATGAAAGTGCGCCGAATTTGGTATAATGATTTAGGACCATCAGAGGAATAATTGAGTACTTTTTGGATGAAAAAGGTCGTAGCTCATAGGTCAGGGGTGAGCACAGCTCAGTTTTGATTCGATTTCGACCAAACATTGTGGACGGGCTGAAGGATGGGAAAGAGTAAAGCAATTAAGTTTTGAAAACAGCCAGGGGTAAAGGGCAAAGGGCAAGGTCAAACGTCCGGCATTTTAACTCATGTGGATCATATTCTATTTTGATCGAACTTGATGAATGTGTTTAAGGTTAAGGGAAGATGAAACAAGTCTATATGCAGAACAACTGTTCAGAAGTCAAGGTCACAGAGTAAGGTCAGTTTAAACATTTTTTATCTGATTTCAGCCAAACTTGGTGGATGGGTTTAGGGTCTAATAAGGATGAATTATTTCATTTTGAGCAATCAGTCAAAGATCAAGGGCACAGGACAGGGTCAAATGTTCTGCCTCAAGGTCCTTCCACACAATTCACGGGACGCTTGTTGTGTCAGAGCACGTCGCTCATCAGTTTCGGAGCATGCTGATAAATCATGCTATAAACTAGCAGGTCACAAGCAGAGAAGGTGTTTCAGGTCATCACGTCTACACGATTATTTTCCAACAATTTTCATTACCACACTCCAAAACCTCAAGTGCCCACTGGTAGTGTGTACAGGCCTTTGGACCGATTGTATGGTGCGGATGTTGTATCCTCTGAGTGATTCTTGTTTGCATACTGACACAGGCTGCATCAATAAAATAGAGGACAGTGTTAGTGTGCCATAAGCAGAAATAAACTGGTAAAGATGAAGGGTCTGGAATTCCACGGAGCTGATGAGAAGCTTCTCGGATCATATTAAGTTAATGTTCTGTCTACTCCTTTACTGTCATTAACCTGATATGTATTTATAGTTTTTTAACTCCCCGGATCGTTATTCCAGCACATTATGTCCCTAAATCCGGTGACTTTTTTTTTTTTGTCAGTTTTTTGTTGCCATCACCTGACAGTTTTATTCAGCTTTGGATAGACTTTTCGAATTAGAAGGGTTAGACACGCCTAGAGTATTACAAGTCTGTCATAAGCCAATAAGATCGTCTGGTGGCAGCAACAGTAACACAATGAAGCAGATGTGCAGTTTCTTCCAGTACGTTCAGAGAAAACCTGGACAAAACGTACCCAATCCTGATATATGTATGCCGATTTGAAAGAATCACAAAACAAGTTTCCTGCATCGTAAAAGAAGCTTGTATCCCGATGTAAAAGCAGCATGATGGCAACGGTGGCTTATGCAGATGGGAGCCCCTTGTATACCATGTACTACGGTATCAAAGCGATAGTTGCCCTCCTTCACCTATGCTGTATCCTTTATAAGCTTTTGAGGGGCTGACCCCTCCTAAAAATAATGACTGAAAATTTTACATAGTGGAACACATTATTAAGGCAACAGATGAACTGACCTGAGAAGTTTCGTTGAAATACATGTAATCACTTTTCTCTGTTTCTGATTGTTTTACTTTTGGGAAGGGGGCCGACCCCCAGGGATCACTGTGAAGATCATGCTCCCCAAATATCACATTACGGATGAGTCTCCATTGTACAACATGAACCAAAATATCAAAGCTATATCTGCTTTGATGTTTAACACATGTTGATTTTTTTATTTTTTTTAATTTGAGGGCTGGCCTCCCTGAAAATCATGGTTGGAAAATTGTATATCGAGGAGAAGACCTTCGGAGAAAGCAGACGAACTCACCCGGAAAGTTTCATTCAGATCCATCAAATAGCCTAGCATGAGTTACAGCACACACACACACACACACACACACACACACACACACACACACACACACACACACACACACACACACACACACACACACACACACACACACACACACAGAATCTTGCTCATCGTAATAGGGTGAACTGCCGAGAATGTTAACATTCTGCTTCGCAGGATTGATAAAAACATCACAGGGCAGTAGAGGTTAAGCATAGTGAGAGGACTGAAGCAGTCTTGTAACTCCTTCATTGACTTTTTAAAAATATATTCCGTAGTATTACCCTTTCTTCATTATTTTCTTTCTTTTTTCCTTTTCATTCTTTTCTTTTCTTTTCTTTTTTCTTTTTTTTTTTGCTAACGGACAAAGAATTTATTAAGTCTTATGACCCTCTTCAGTAAGGTGTTTTTTTTCTTTGCTACCACCAACGATATTATTTAGCTTAAGGAAGAATCTTTGTAGTGAAGAGGCAAACTTGAATTTGATGCGTGACCATTTCCCTTCCAGGCAGAGGATTGTGTTTTCTGTACTGAACCAGTGAGCCAAGTTTGAGTCATGGTTCTTTTAATGTAATAGACGGTGGTGTGCTGTAACACAGGAAACCATCTCTAGGCAAAATGATGGCTGGTGATCTAGTGGGATACGACTCTTCACCCGGATGTAACCTTAATGTTTTCAACTGGTGGTCTAGTGCGTTAAAGCGCCTCACCCGGGTTTAACAAATTGTGGTTTACAATCCAAGGGATGGTTGGGGTTATTGTTCACATAATGGCACTCATGGGTAGCCACTGATCATCTTTGATTCACGTGTTTGGAATCAGTAACCTTCCCCCGAGCCCCAGCGTTCCTGATGAAAAAATGATAAACCGAGCAAGCAAATCTGTATTCGCATACGATTTTGGAAATATCGCCAGTGAGGATTCAATTATCCTGTCGACAAGGCTGGTATTACCGGAATCCCAACGCAACACCTAGCCAAAGGCCACTAGATCCTTCATGCATTTTACTGCTCACCAAATGCTTGGGAATAGTACCTTTTCTTTCAAATATCACTTTCAACCAGTTTGTTTTGAAAGTTTTGTGATAAACGAGAAGAGATTTCCGACATTTTATTCCTTTTACTGCATATTCTTTCCAGTGTCGACACGTAATTATAAAAAGAGAACTAGGAGACTATACAACCATTTGCCTTGTGACTTTCTCCATCAGTAAAGAAATATTAGTCTCTTTTTGTGGTTGCTTTATATAACTGATAGCCATAGTACAACACAGTGAGATAATAATCACAGTTTAGTTTTTATGGGCAATGGACTGATTTGATTTTTATGCATATTTATTAACAATGAGCCTTTACAGTTTATGCAGCCACATATAACGGTAGACCTATCATTCTCATCTTAAAAAAAAAAAAGAATAATTTTTAACGTGGTAATGACAGCTGTTTCCACTGAATCAGTGAAGAAACCAGGCTGAGGTAGATAAGAAAGTCTGTAAGTTTACATATTACATTACGTAAACTAAAACAAAGGCAGTGATTAAATACGTGTGTTAATACCCTTCCTGATAAAGGGGAGACGAAGTGTTAGATAATGTTATGGAATAGCCTGTTGTGGGACAGGTAGTTCTAACAGCTTCAGTCCATGACAAGGAAATAAAGTGAAGACTAGGAATGATATGAAGAACTGTTGAGAAATGCATTATCATTAGGAGTAAAATGCATACGAGTATCTCTGAGAAGAAAAGTATACCAGTAAAGTTCTCATTGTGAGCGTGTGACGAGTGAGCGAGCGGTTGTACTGTACATAAGCCTATCATCATATAGTCATCTTCGTGTAAACTTGAACATTTCTGGTAAGGAAGTTGATCAGTAACAGGAGAATAATTGAGCTGAAATATTTTCTTTCTCACGTTTTCTCTCTCTCATGTTTTCTCTCTGGATGTGCATATAGCGAGGCGCCGTAGCATTTATCACACGTGCAATGATCAGTTCTCTGCTCCCAACTTGCTGTGTCAATGAACTGTGTCGGCAAACGCTTGGTTATTGATCGAATGATAAAACCCAGAAAAGGGGCGATTATCCATGCTAATTTTACCCCCTAAACATAGAAAAACGTTAATGTAAAATTATGAGCGTAATATCGAGATTTAATTGTTAGAATTCATGCCGAAAACATAGTGTTACAACAGGAAATCTTTTTTCATTTGATTGCATAGTGGAGCATGTCAATTGAAGCCCTCTTACATACCCTTGGAAAGCTGGGATTCCAAGGGGTTTCTTTGGTCTCATTAATAAATATTCAGCAAAAAACAAATTTATTGAATGTATCTACTACCTTCTGAAAGAATCTCTTCTGTATCTCACATAGTAGAAAGTTATTAGCCTCTGAAAACCATCGCGGTTGGGCCGTGTATGTCGGGTTGCTCATTTCTCAGCTGAACGTAAACACCGCTTCGCTAGGTTTGTTCGCTTCGCTCGCTGCACTCGCTTGCTCGTAATGATCGGTGCGACTTTGCTGTTCCAACTATTGAATCAGGATCTTGGAATTAACAAAGACAAGTAGTTTTCATCAGAAACTTGAAAAGGTGATGCTGTAGAACACTTAAAGAGATAAGATGAAAGCTTCATGGAGAAACGAACAGACGAAAATAAAGAGATAATCACCAGCTTAATCCCTTGGTCGGATTATGCCTGTCCTAGTACAGACAACAGATGGACAGCTTAGGTAGTAATGTGGAAGTTGTAAGTATAACCTCGCATGAAACATACTAACAACTAATAGGGTGAAGTGAAGGAAACTAGTGAGGTACTCTCTTCGTTCAGAAGGTTGATACAGGCTGCTAGTAGTGATGATGATTATGATGAATTAAGGAAATGTCTGTGACCAAGGATAATAGTTTTCTATCGAAAATCTTCCTCATAGTAATTTGAAACAAGAAATTTCGGGTTCATGTTCTTTTTTGTATGATGAACAGCTTGTGAAACGAATGTGATACAGTTCGAGAGTGGCAGACACGCCCCACTGATCTGTGAGTCTGGTCAGTCAAGTGTGATGTTCTATTCGTACTTGTCATGATGGGTTTACAATGTAACACACTCTACAGTCTCTACATTGCTCCTGCACTGTTGTTTCCGGGTTGCCTCCTGATGTTGGCCAGGTCGTTAGGTTGAGATGAGAGCCGCAACATTCTTCATTAACCCATTAGCTCTGGCATTTTGCCGCATGGGTACTAAGCGTACCGCCCCCCGCTTGTTGGCTCATAGTCGCGAAGTTCGTAGGTTCCTGCTCCGGGGCTTCCCTCTTTATTAGCTTTTGAAAATGCCCAGTTCCGTCCCCAGTTGAGGACCCTGGGCGGGAATGGGTTATGAGGAAGAAATTGGTATAAAAGACAAATTGCCAGCAGAGTGGGGCGTACCCCAGCTAAGTAAAGTACAGGGCCTTACAGTTTTGTCTAAAGTCAGAGGATCCAAGGTTGGACACCCGGTCTCATTTTTAATAATGAAATAAATGATCAAAGCATGAAGATAAATTTACGCTGCAGAATATTCTGAATATGTTTGAAATTTCCTCCAAGTCTGCCTTTATATTTTTGCTAGAGGGGTATGCATGTACGCTGGTGATCAGGAATCCTTAACTGTCACTCAGCAGACAAGACGATACTGTAAATGTTAATCAATAAGATGAGGTTTCATTGTTGTCTTAGCAAACGGGTCAGTGGTGAAGGATGGCTGAAGAAACGGATGACTGGACACACCTGCCGACTGCCTGGACTGATTTTACATTTGCAATTAAACTTTGGAGCTCCAAGATGAGGGGGAAGGGTTGGATGGAGGAGGTTAGGAGGAAAGGGTTGGATGGAAAGGGGTAGATCGAGGAGGCTGGATGGAGGGGGTTCGGTGGAGGGAGGTTGGGTAGTGGGAGTTGGATGGAGGGGGGGTTGGATGGAAAGGGGGTGGTTGTAGGAGGTTGGATGGGGGGGTTGGATGGAGGGAGGTTGGATGGAGGAAGGTTGGATGGAGGAAGGTTGGATGGAGGGGGTTGGGTGGAGGGGATTGGGAGGAGGGAATTGGATGGAAGGGGTTGGGTGGTGGGGATTAGGTGGATGGGGTTGATGTGGTTGGGTGGATTGGGTTGGATGGAGTGGATGGGGTTGGGTGGATTGGGTGTTGTGGGTTGGGTGGAGGGGGTTGGTTGGAGAAGATGGGTGGAGGGAGTTGGATGGAGGAGACGGGTGGAGGGGGTTGAATGGAGGAGATGGGTGGAGGGGGTTGGATGGAAAGCACCGGATTTAAAAGATTTGGTTAAATATGGGAGGGTTGGATGGAGGAGATGGGTGGAGGGGGTTGGATGGAGGAGATGGGTGGAGGGGGTTGGATGGAGGAGTTGGGTGGAGGAAATTGGATGGAGGAGATGGGTGGAGGGGGTTGGATGGAGGAGATGGGTGGAGGAAGTTGGATGGTGGAGATGGGTGGAGGAAGTTGGATGGAGGAGATGGGTGGAGGAGGTTGGATGGAGGAGATGGGTGGAGGGGGTTGGATGGAGGAGATGGGTGGAGGAGGTTGGATGGAGGAGACGGGTGGAGGGGGTTGGATGGAGGAGATGGGTGGAGGGGGTTGGATGGAGGAGATGAGTGGAGGGGGTTGGATGGAGGAGATGGGTGGAGGGGGTTGGATGGAGGAGATGGGTGGAGGGAGTTGGATGGAGGAGATGGGTGGAGGGTGTTGGATGGAGGAGATGGGTGGAGGGTGTTGGATGGAGGAGATGGGTGGAGGGGGTTGGATGGAGGAGATGGGTGGAGGGGGTTGGATGGAAGGCACTGGATTTAAAGGGTTTGGTTAAATGTGGGAGGGTTGGCTGGAGGAGATGGGTGGTGGGGGGTTGGGTGAAGGGAGCTGTGTGGAGGGGGTTGGATGGAAAGGGTTAGGTAGAGGGAGGTTGGGTGTAGGAGGATTGAAGGGGTTGGATGGAGGAAGATTGGGTGGAAAGGAAGTTGGGTGGAAATGACTGAATGATTGAGTAATGGCAGGAACTCAGCTTAGCCCCTTCATGATGATGTGTTTTTCATTTTCGTCAAGCTGTCATGGATTGGCTTACTAAATATCAGTTCAGAACGATACAATGGTGAAGATGCGTTACACATTTGTTTTCCTTCTCTGCGAATATCTGTCATCATCATCATCATCATCATCATTATCTTTATCATCACCTTCCCTTTTCTGGCAGAAACATGGGGAGTAGGGTAATAGAGGAAATACCCTCTTTTATTATGTTTTGGGATGCATGCTGTGGAATCCCTGTCAAATGAAGCAATATTTACAACCAGTGGGAATACTGTGCATTAAGTTAGAAAGATCTCACGTTTTAATTGGTACACCTTTACCCTTTGAGTACGTGACGTCTGTTTTGTAGGGATTTTACCATCTACCGACTATTTGATTCCGCTGAGAGAGTTTATGGACAGGAGGGGTAAGATGGATCCTTCGTTAACATTTCTGCACTGGGGACTGTCTTAAACTAAACAGAAGGATCTAGTAACAACAAGAATAAACAAAAAATATGACCTCATCGTAGTAAGTAGATTAACAGTATATTATAAAGTTTCAGGAACAATACAAGCTGCCTAAATAACAACACATGAGAATATTCAGGCGCCATCTGCAACAATAAGCTGGTAAGGAAAAGGGGCTGGGGGCCTACTGAATCGACGAGGGTACGACCCATGGACAAGGCATGCTACTGGCACTCTTTCTAGAGCTGAATCACTCGTAGTGGTGTAACAATACAAACTAAAAAGGATGATATGAACTGATAGAGTCACTGGAGGTTGCTTTAGCTCCTTTACAGTGGAGGTCTTTCCAGAGCTGAATGAAACTGTCGGTTTAAGCAAGAGTTACTGTATCATGTTGTTATCTTTTCCAGTTTATTCTTGCTACCTCCTAATGATTATATACAACATAGGATAGACTTGATGAACTGAAAGGGTTAGGTAAGGTCTCAGTTTATCCTGTCACTGTCACAGGTGCATAAATTTACTGAATAAAATCGTTGGGCAGTAATGTGATTGAACGGAAAAAGACGTCATTGGGCTGAAGGGATTAAGCACGGTATGACTGGCAGGAGAATGGCAGGGATATGGACAGGATGGTAACGGGTAGAAGGGAAGGTGATAGAAAGGATGGTGACCAGTTTTACGGAGGATGATAGGCAAAGAGGTGACAGACAGAGAGGTTGGTGGCAGACAGACATGGAGGTGGCAGGCAGATACGGTGTTGGCAGGCAAAAAGGGTGGTGGCAGACAGACATGGAGGTGGCAGGCAGATACGGTGTTGGCAGGCAAAAAGGGTGGTGGCAGACAGACAGGGAGGTGGCAGGCAGATACGGTGTTGGCAGGCAAAAAGGGTGGTGGCAGACAGACGGGGAGGTGGCAGGCAGATACGGTGTTGGCAAACGAAAAAGGTGGTGGAAAACAGACAGAGTGGTGGCAGAATGACAGGGTGGTGGCAAGCAGACTTGGTGTTGGCAGGCAGATTTGGTGCTGGCAGGTAGAATGGGTGGTGGCAGGTAGACAGGGTGGTGGCAGGTAGAATGGGTGGTGGCAGGTAGACTGGGTGGTGGCAGGTAGACAGGGTGGTGGCAGGTAGACAGAGGAATGAAAGGCAGACGAAGAGGTGGCAGGTAGACAAGATGGTGACAGGCTGACAGGGATGTTAGAGACACACGAGGAGGTGGTAGGCAGACCAGATGGTGGCAGACAGGCAGCCTGCAGATATACAGATTAAATGGCAACAAAGAACATACGAACAAGGATCGAAAGAAGAGACTATCGCCAAAGACCTGCTGTGAAACGCTGCAGCCAATTTTGAAAATTTCCGTATTTGGAATCCATAGACTATGTAAAATTGTTTTATTAAAATTCCCCTGAATGGTCAGAATTGAGAATTACTAAATAATCAGCTGAAGCAACAGCTGACATATCAAAGCATCTCAAAAATTCAAGCTCATCAGCTTTGTATTTCATCAGTCAGTCGCTGAAATGCCTCCTTATAGCCGGAACATCGTCTAATAGTCAGTAGGCGTAACAGCAGCCGGCGCAACAGCTGACATGTTAAATCGACTAAAGATTTCGAGCTGAGTAACTTTGTGTTCAATAAGAAAATTGCTCAGACCTCTACAGGAGCGGATATTTGAATTTTCCTTGAAGAAGGAAAAAAAAAATCCCTCAGGTATACCACTTCCAGACCTGTCGGCTTCGACGCAGTTAATAAAAAAGATAAACCTGGATCCTGTGCTTGTAATGAACTTAGTTCTGTATATTACGTAGATGAATTACATATATATATATATATATATATATATATACATAGTCAGCTCTTTCTGCCTACTGTACTGCACCCGTGATTTGGGTGTGGCAAGTGTTTGTGGAAACCTCTATATCGCATATAGAGGTGTGCTCTTTCAGCAATACTGTACATCAGAAACCTATACAGGTGTTTCATGGCTTCGGGGAAAAAAAAAAGGCCACGTCATTATGTACGAAGCAAGGACACATTCCAGTAAGGGCTGGTTTAGAGTTACTTTTAATTGAACTCGTTTATGTAAATTGACTGACTTTTGACTCACAGGTAGACTGGGTAATGTAGCTGTTGATATGGAAGTACAAAGCAAGATAAACAAGGTGGAAGGATGAAAAGAAGGCCCCGTTGCGTAAAAGGCAAGGCAGACGGGTAAAGAAGTAGAGCTTCCTCGTTGGCAAAGGTCAGACGTGTTAATTTTTCACGTAGCAGTAAATTCCTCATGAGGCCAACTGCCTTAACTGAGGTATTGTAATCTCACTCTTTTTGAGAGCACAACTTTTCTCCCGGGTTGGCTGGAGTTGGTAAAGGACGCCGAGGCATTAAAGGTCTGGCCAGGGTATTAACGAAGCTGATTCTGACTTTGCCTAGGAAAAGGTGATGATCAAAGGAAGGAGTTGTCTTGAATAGATAATACAAATGACTGACGTAAAATGGTGTCCAGTTCAAGAATACTTGCAGATGTTAATGAGCTGTTGTGAAAATGCGTATAACTAAGTAGTAGTAGTAGTAGTAGTAGTAGTAGTAGTAGTAGTAGTAGTATAAGTAGTAGTAGTAGTAGTAGTAGTAGTAGCATCAACACTGAAAGGGAGTAAAGTTCCATGAATAAACTGACTATCCATCTTTCGGTCTGTCATTCAGTCAATAAATCAGTGAATCTCTATCTCTTTCTGTCTTTATATCTGTCTGTCTGTTTTTCTGTCTGTTTGTGTCTGTATCTGTCTGTCTGTCTGTCTATTTGTGTCTGTGTCTGTCTGTCTGCCGTATATATGTTATCTCTTTGTGTCTACCTATCGATCTGTCTGTCTCTCTGTCTGTGTTTCTGTCTGTCTGACTATCTATGTTTCTTACCACCTGTGTGTCTATATCTGTCTGTCTATCCTTCTGTCAGTCTGTTTCTCTGTCAGTCTATCTTTCTATCTGTGCACAATACATGCACATTAATATAAGAATAAAAAGAATCAGCGCAATCAAGCAAGAAAAAACTGGGAACATAATAATCTTTGCAGACTGACTACGATATGGCTCTGAAACTGAGGAAAACGTTGACCAAGATTCGGAAATGGCCTAAAAATAAACCAGGTGGCAAAAAACGCACAAATTAGGAATCAATATAGCCAGGAAAAATACAGACTGATATTTCACACTGCAATCACCACGACGAGAAACAAATATAAGAGAGAAAAAGCAGTACATCAAAGAAGAAAGGTAAAAGAAAAAAGACAAAAACAGAGACAGAGAACAAAAATAAGAAAAACGAAAACACAAGAGCTTCAACTTATATGTCAACAACTAAAATAAAAAAAAAGAGAGGTTACATGAAAGAAGAAAGTCGTAAAGAAAAGAGGTCATAAAAATAAAGAGGAAAAAATGTCAGAATGCCGGGTAAGAAGATAGGATTGGCGACGACGCGAGAACGACTGGCACACAGAGAGTCTCGAGGAAGTTGATGTGTGGAGGACTGGCCAGAGTGAGAAGAACTGGAGGAGGTGGAAGAAGATTGGAGGAAGATCTGGCAGGTGGAGGGAGATTGGAGGAGAGCTAGAGGAGCAGTTATCAGTTGGAGAGGAACTGGAGGAAGACTGAAGGAGGATTTGTCAGCTGGAGTGAGACTGGAAGAAGACTGGAGGAGGATTTGGCAGCTGAAGGCGAGATGAAGGAAAACTGAAGGAGGATTTGGCAACTGGAGGGGGAATGGAGGAAGACTGCTGGAGGAACTGGAGGAAGACTGCAGGAGGACTGGTGGAAACAGAAGTGGAATGGAGAAAGACAGGAGAAAGATGGGGGGAACTGGAAAAACTCTGGACGAGGATTAATAGAAGACTTAAAGAGCTGGAGGGAGGTTGGGCGAGGTAGAGGAAGACTGAAGGAGGAGTGGAGGAGCTGCAAGATGACTGGAGGAGGATTGGATGAGTTGGAGGAAAACTAGAGGACGACTGGAGGAGCAGGAGGAATACTGAAGGTGCTGAATTAAGACTGGATATAATGGAGGAGGTGTGGAGAAAATGATGCGTAGGCCGACTGTGTATAACTGATGTATAACTGCAAAGGGACTGGTGTACAGCTGATTTATAAATGGAGGAGGATTGGTGAAAAATGATGGATATTTTTCGGTACAGCAGGAAAGTGTCATAGTTAGCAAGAATAAAACGAAAGATTTGTGATGGAGTTAAAAGGGCTAAGCATGGTAGAGATGGCAGTGGCTATATTGGCGCCTAGGTATTGTACCTCTCTCAAGCCTTCCAAACCCCTTACCCTTCAACGCAGATATCATACTCTTTTCACTTTAACTTGATCTAAAATTGCCGTTTTGCTACTTTCAATGCTTAGCTGTAACAATAAATTAACACTAGACTATGATACTACTAATAAAGAAATGTTATGGAATGGATGTAGAACCGTGGCATTATCTTTTTCTGCCACTGAACTGCGCGAAGCTACAAGTGGAGGGGAATCTGAGCCAAGTTGAGATGAAGGAACTACAGTTAAGTGCAACTATTCCCGGTCCTAACATTTTCGGTCTGAAGACGTAGAGATATTTTTCTGTATTCTTTCTTCCGTCAAACGATTATATTCTCTCAGTTCTCCCTAGTTGTGGATGAGCTGATGAAGGCTCTGTCTACCCAAACCCCTCCAGTTCGAGAAGCCTCTCCAAAGTTGAATAAAGTAATTTGGAGTTAGGAATATTAAACTACAGAGTATTCTTGTAGTGGATGAGATTCTTTTATATCGCACTTTGAAATATGCATGCAAACTTTATGCAGATATTAACTAAGCTGAATCACATTTAACTTGAGTGACAACGTAGAAAAATATTCCAAGGCATTAGAATCAGCCAGCAGCTCCACACAGTCAGATGTAAGCTATATATACACCTCTGAAAGTCAGGTTTAGCTTAGATTCTATCACTAAACCATTTTCACTGTTGTTATACCGGAAATCCAGACAATTTTTTATATTTAACATTGACTACCAGCAATCGATTTTCTATATGATTTTGACTGCTACTAGGTGACTTTCTCTTTTGGGTTGACTGTCACCAAACGGCTTTCTCTTTATTTCTTCCTACTCCCAGAAATAACTTTTATATTGACCAGACGAGATTGATTAAGTTATTTACTCCACGACCAGATCGCTTCTCCCTTTTTACCTCCTATCCAAGGGTTTGACAAGACTCTACAGAGAACACACGCACACACACACACACACACACACACACACACACACACACACACACACACACACACACACACACACACACACACACACACACAGAGTGAGAGAGAGAGAGAGAGAGAGAGAGAGAGAGAGAGAGAGATGGATGAATATAACTGATGCAGGAATAAAATATTATAGGCTGGGAACTGGAAAATATTAAATTTATGACGTGTGTGTGTGTGTGTGTGTGTGTGTGTGTGTGTGTGTGTGTGTGTGTAAATAACCCGTGCTTACAAGTGTGTGACTCCTGTGTATGAGTGTGTGTAGACCGTGCATGTGCGTGTGGTGGAGTGGTATGTGGCGAGTGTATAGTCAGTCAGGGTAAGTGACGCCCCTTCATGCATAAGCAACAGGGTGGTAGCTTGATGGTCAGCGAACTCGTCCAGCGATGCGTGTCCCTTTTGTGTAGGGTTCGAACCCCAGCCGTGACGGACATTCAAAGTGGATGCTGGTAGTATGTTCTGTCATATGCTTGTATATACTCCAACCCTATCCATTCCACTACTGATATGTATGTGCACAGACTCTGACACGCACACAGACATGGTCTTTACGATAGTCGGTTAGGGATACTGGTGTTGCTCAACTCCGGTCCGTCTGATCGAGCAGACCGTCTACTGTAGGTAAACAACTGCCTCTATAGGGTTGTCCCATACGTTCCCTACATCGCTGATGATGTATTTGCGTCTTAATGTGGCATGTGCTGTGTAGTGGTCCATTATGTGTGTTATATTCTGTGGGCCTGTTCTACAAGCAGGGCAGGTGTCCTCTGTAAGTCCATCCAACCCAAATCTAATTTGGTAGCTGAGGGCTGACCAATATCCTGATTTAAGCCAAGCCAGGTAAACTTGATCATATCTGTTTACAGACACCTCCGATGGGTGGAGGTCTAAAAAGGGGTTTGTAATACAGTGTTCTGATAAGAGGTGTTTTATTGTCCTGTGCGTGAGGCGAATATGTACAGTAGGTGTGTCTTCATTGGTAGTTTTGGAATGTCTGAAGGTGCCATGTTGTTGTAGAGAGTTTGATAATGTTTTCGTAGTGATTATTTTATGTTCCTAACTGTGCTGTGTGCCTCAGTCATGTAATTATAGGGGTGTTGGTAGAACTGTGTACTTCTCATAACAATTTAGTCTCTGACAGGGAGAACTTAAGTTTCAGAGTTAGCTGTGTGAGTGGTTTTGGTGCAGCCAGTGGTGAAACGTAAGGGGTTGTTCTGTATGCTTTGCAAGGTGTTAAAGTGAATATTAGTTAGGCTGGGTGCTCATGCCTGGGAGGCATAGGATATCACTAATCTAATATATTGTTTGTAGAGTAAGGAGATTGTTTCATTTTGTTGCCCAAAGTCTGCCCGTGTGTCAGCCGTGAGTGCATTAAGTATGAGAGTGCAGTCTCTTGATGTCCTGTTCGTGGTCCATGAGGTTGAGTCCAAGGTCATATGTCACTCCAGGGATCTTAGTGGAAGCTTTGTGTAGCACATGTACGTTGTTATTTGTGATGGGAGTACCTGTGTTTATAGTTACTGCTGGTGATGAAAATGGTGGTGAATTTCGCTGGGGGGCAAACGTCAGCCTGTTGCCCTCGACCTTCTGCATTGAAGTGAGGACGCTGTGTCGTCAGTGTGGTGTGTGGTTGTTATAGTTATATTTTTTGCGTATAAAGCAATGTTTGTGAGTGACTTGGGTGTGGGAATACCATGGATGTGTAGGTTAAAGAGGGTGGGTGAGTGACTGGAGCCCTGTGGAACTCCGTTAGGGAAATATCGCCCTCGTGATGACTTGACTTGGATTCTAACAGTTGTTTGTTTACCAAATAAACAGTTAGCAAGCCAGAGTTTGGTGTTGTTCTTCAAAGCTTTGTTGTATATTTTGGTGATTAGTTTGCATCGGGGATGGCATCGAAGACTTTACTAATATCTGTTCTTGTGAGGAGCGTGCATTGTGCAGCAGTAACAGAGATGATGCCGTCAGATGGTTGCTGTGTGATATCAGTCTTAATGGTGTTTATAGAGTGTAGTGCTCTAAATCCGTGTTGTGAAGGAGCAAGACGGACATGGGGTGTTATTTGGTTGAGAATGAGACATTCATTTATTATGGATGGTGTGCTGAGTAGTGGTATGGGTCTGCACGAAGAGGAGTGGCTTGGGTGCTTGTTTGGTTTAAGTAGTGATAATTACTCCATGTTTCCAAATATTGGGAATGCCACAGTGTACAGTACATATGATTAATAGTAAATGCACAATACACTTTGACATTCACATACATCAATCCCCCTAAAGACATTAGTTCTCCATTCGAGTTACGCCGGCATTAGGGAGAGTGATATTGTAACTACCACTCTCCTTCCAGAGATAGTACGGCGCTGCAGTGGACTAATGTACATATACTTCCCCCTTCCTGCCTCGCGCCCATCACATCTCAGCTTGCCCATTCATCTCCACCCACACCACCCGGTACCGCGACACCTAAATCCACATCTTGTCTACACTAACTTTGTCACAGCACTAACCTTCACGTCCACTTTATAATGAAAGGACTGTGTTATTTTCAGGCACGATCACTGGAATATTAACACATTCAGCCCGAGTACATGTTATATGTTTTTCTTGCCATCTCAATATTTTATTCAGATCTGGGGAACACCCTAGTAGTGACGGGAGTTAATGAAGCATATATCCAACCTTTCCAGTTCGAAAGTCTCTCCTAAGCTTAGCAAAACTGTCTGGTTATAGAAGGGACTAATGTAAAGGCGTCGTGGTATTCAGGAGGTAGCTATTATTTCAGCTGGAGACGGGGACAATCACCGCCACACTGCACGAAGTATTTACGTCTGTGTTGTTTTATTTTGCTGCCTCTAGATTTTTGTCCTGAGCTTTGGAGAGCCTTTTCTATTTGGGGATTTTAATTTGGGTCTCGTTAACTTTTACTACCAGAGGCTTTCCTGAGTTGAGTGAAACTGTCTGGAGTTAGCAAGAACAAATTGACAAAGACGTGCTCGGGCTGGAGGGTGAAATTTTGAGGAAGGCACCGGCACGTTCACCAAGGACATTCACATTAGCCCCTTCAACCCGTGGATGTAGTTTTATATTTTAATATTGTTGCCTTCATACAAAATCGTACTGAAAGGGTTAATGACGGCTGTATCAAACCCCTCCAGTCAGCAAACCTCTCGTGAGCTGAATAAAATCGTCTAGAGGTAACAAGAATGAAGTGAGGAGTATATCATCAGAGTGGTTGGCCCTTCACAACGTTGACTTTATGTGCCTTTTTATCTATGTATGTATCTATCTATATCTGTCTATTTACACATCTATTTATGTCGATCTATCTGGTTATTTATTTATTAATTGATTTTTCTTTTGATTTCTTTCTTTTAGAGTATTTTATTCAGCTTAAGGTAAGGCTTTTCGGAGTGGCGGGGTTCGATACAGCCTTCATTATCGCGTCAGAAATAACGGGTGTTTCTTAAGTTAAATATCAATTGCCTGAGGGTAACAAGAATAAAGTATAAAAAGGCGTCCTGTGCTTGGATGAGTCAGTATTTCACCTGGACAACGAAGCAAGCACTACCACACCAGCATAAAGTAAGGTAATGATGTAAGCGATCGATGCCGCCATGAAACAGAAAGGGAGACACATTAATTCAGAAGACGATCACACTATTGTTTTTACAACTAGACAACGGAGCAGTCATCAACGCTTGACTTTTTACGATTAACGATGAAAGTTTGAAATGACCGCCGCCATGAAATACAAAGACATCAGCTCGTTGGCTCAGACGTTCATAGTGTTAGTAAATGAACTCGAGAATGGAGCAGTAATAAGTGAAATAGGCGACAGTTCAGCCATGAACTACAAAGGAAGACAAATTCACTCCAGCGGGTCGTTCACATTGTTAATATTTCATCTTGAGAAAGGAACAGTCTTCACTAACCCAGTATACATTAAAAGAAATGAAAGTAAAAAATTATATAGCGAAGGAGTGCGGAGAGAAACGAGAACATAATACCCTAAGGAGACGTTCTAGAATGGAACAGACAACACTACATAAATATACAGTAAGCTATGACTGTAAGAAATGAAACAGCCGTGAAGTGAAGAGAGAACAACACACTTACATAGCATGCGTTCACGTTGTTATTATTTCCATCTCGAGAATAGAACAATCTAGAGCAAAGAATGAAGCAGGTAATCAACACAACCATGAAATGCGTGGGAAACATTAACACTTTCACCCAAGGGACGGTCACAGTATTAAAATTGAAAAGTTTCGACATGACAACGGAGCAGCTGTCTCCTAATTAGTATAAAGTGTGCAGTGAAAGTGATCAATACAACGGTGAAGTACTGAGGAAGACACGAACACATACACGCACAGGATGTTCGTGTTATTAGTAGTTCATCTCCACAGCGGAACAGTCACCGCCACAGCAGTAGTGGCTAAGCAGCAGAAAGAAAAAAAAAATGAAAAATGAAATGCAGAGGGAACACATTCATTCAAGACGAAGTTCACGTAACTGATGTTTTCTCGACATTTCAGCCATCATCACCATTAAAGTATGCAAGGCAACAGGTGAAGTGATTGATATTGCACTGGACTACAGAGGAAAACACCAACACATCCCCACCAGAAATACTGTAGTCCGTTTATTTTTACCTGTCGGAAATCGGTCACTCACATAACCTGAATACCAAGTCGTGGTTTCATGACATTCATTAAGCCTGAATTATGAGGTGCGAAATGAATCTCTTTAGTTACTATACTGTTTTTAACTTGACCTAGAATTGCGATCTCTTCATCTTCAAAGTTGGGTTTTAACAATAAACACCAGAATATGGTGATAGTCACAAAACAGTGTTTTTATAAGAGTGTTGAGCTGCACTGTTGTCTTTTTCTGTTATTGGGCAACGGGAAATATCCTGCAAAAGGACGAAAATCTGGGCCAGGATAAATTAAAACAACTATGGTCAAAATCCACCCTACAGTCTGACAACAGAGAGCTGAAAGAGGTTGAGAACTTCCGTCCAGTAATGAAGAAAAAAAAAAAAAGTTCTGGCACTAGTGTGTCCTCTCGATGATAGACCTTTCACCACCACACCAGTATGAAGTCAGAAGGGAAAGTATAGAATATGTCAGCCATGGAATACACAGGCAGACACAGACACCTTCACTCAGGAGACGTTCACAGTATTAATAATTCATTTCTACCACAGCGTAGTCGACACACCACTAGAATAAAACAAAGAAAGAAAATGAGAGATGTTCCATATCATATTCACATTCTCATGCGGCGTTCACATTATTAAAACGTCCATAGAACTGGGACATCAGCCTTCCATATCAAATTGAAATAAAATAAGGAAAAAAAATGCCAAAAGAAAACAAAGATACGATATAAACTTTCCACATTATATCGTCACGCTGACTTAAGATTATGATGTTATTATTACCAGTCTGGCGAAGCAGGACGGTATCATTTTCGGCAACTCGCCCAATACCCTTTCCCGAGATTCAGGCTGTGTGTGTGTGTGTGTGTGTGTGTGTGTGTGTGTGTGTGTGTGTGTGTGTGTGTCTTAACTCCTCCTAGGCTATTTGATGAAGTAGAATGAAACTTCGTAGGTATGTTTGTCTGGTTACTTCGGGAGTCTTCCACTATATACAATACTCCAACCGTTATTTGTAGAGGAGGGAGATCAGCCACCTTCCCAAATAAAACATTCTCAGTAGTGGAAGGAGGGCAGATGTGGCTTTGATATCTTAATACAATGGACTTGCACTTGTAATGGGATGTTTGGGGAGCATAACACCCCCCCCCTAATTATTGTGGAGAGTCAGCCCCCCTCCCAAAAATAAAAACGCTCAGAAATAGGAGAAAAATATGAATGAAGTATTCCAGGTGAGTTCCTTTGGTTACTCCGAAGGTCTTCCACTATATATAATTTTCGAACCATGATTTTTAGGTGGGATCAGCCCTCCTCACGTAAGTAAAATTTCTCAGAAGAAGAGAGAGTAGGGCAGATACGACTCTTGGTCAGGGGAGGGTCAGCCCCCTCTCAGAAAGTAAAACGATCAGAAATAGGGGAAAGTAAGCACATGGATTTTTACGTAGTCGCAGGATTGGGTATGCAGTGTCCATGTTTTCTCTGAATACACAGGAAGAAACTGCACATCAACTTTATTGTTATAATATCATCAAGGGAACGGAGCCGGTAGCCCTTACCATTGTGTTGGGGGGGGGGAAGGAAAAAAATGGAAATAAATAAGGATCCCATATTATATACAGTCTGTCATGTGGCGTTCAGATTATTATTCACAAAGGGGAAATGTTCAGTTCTTTCCCTTCTCTCTTTCTTTTTGGTGTTCTTGTTCTTAGCCACACGGCAAAAATTTCAGGCCGATTCGTCTGAAAATTACTTTGCATGATATCTGGGCGTGTTAACTCGAGACCCCTTTCTTTTTCTATATTTTCGATTTAGGTTTTAGAATGTTTGCATATCTCAAGCAAAGTAAATATACGAGCGCAAAATCACCGTAAGACACGCTCGGAACCACCAAACACCCGAACTTCTATTGCATTTACGGCACGCATTCTGATCGTCCTCAAACGCAGTTTCGGTATAAGGCTAGTTTGATTCACACGGGCACTTCAACTTGTTTGTAATATGATTAATTTTTCATTTGAGTTACAAATAGAACCAAATACACGTGTCTGTGTATAAGAAGTAAACTTTAGGAAATGTCATGGATTTAATTGCATTTTTTTCGTTCTGTTTGTTATTCGCCGAAAATCAACAAAAGTACAGAAACGTCAGTCGTCACACCCGACTAGAATAAAGCAAGCCACGAAAGTGGAGTTCCATATTTTTTACATTCTTACTGTCATGAGAATTTCATATCATAGTTTCATGCTGAGCTGGCGCCAGTGCACTGGAGTCGCAAAATAAAGAAGCGTCTGAATAAGGAAAAGAAAAGAAAAACATTCAGTATTATGTTGAACTCTCGAGACGTTAACATTATTAGTATTGAATCTGGGGGCGGAGTAGTCACCACACTGGAATTCGAATATAAAAAATCTGGTGTTACCATGTTACATTTTACTCTCTCACGCGATGTCCTCGTTATCAACCGTTTATCCAGAGAACGAAGCCGTCGCAACCACACTAAAACATAAGATAAAAAACGCAAAAGAAAGAACTGTTCCATGTCATATTGTACTTGTACTGTGCATAAAAATGTGGTTGTTTGTAATGCAGCAGGCACAGTTGTCGTCGATAATCCCTTTACACGTTTGGGGTTCTGAAGGAAGCAACTAAATTCTTTTTCTTTAGGTCCGCTATCTGAGGTGAAGTAACAAATAATTCATAGCTTTGAGCCCTAACAAAGAGCGTGGCGTAGATTTTCTATCATCTGTGATTAACCGCTTCAAGTCGGTGACATTTTTTTTCATTATTATTATTATTATTATTATTTTGTAATTTAATGACGGTTATCTTTGGAATACATGAAAAACAACAACTCCATATTTATAACGAAATCATATGACAGTAAATAAAAAGAAATCTGAAGAAAGAATTTTTAGCTATTTAGGTGACGCTGAGACATGAACAACTGAGATCATCGCTACAGCGTCTCTCCACTGTTTCAGGTGTACTGGAGAAGAATGAATTAAGTTTTTCACTTTAAAAAAATGTATAGATTGTTTTAGCCCTTTTAAATATCACCAGGAGACTATTCAGCGCAGCAGATACTGTTACGAAGTGGGAGGGGGGTAGGGGAGGAGGTAGATAAAGAATTAATTAATCCCCTCACTGTTAGAGCTGTCTCCTAAGCAAAGTAAAATCGCCATATCTGACTGAAGTAACTTTGCTTGTACCAGGAGAGGAGCAGCCCAGAAAGATAATGATGATTGTGCTTTCAAATGACACTGCCCAAAGTCGCATTTCTGAGATGTGCAAAGACATCACTGATCAGGAAGGGATGTAGCTAAAATGCACTCCATCTTTTGCTGTACAGTTGGATGATTCAGCTGATGTTGCCTCGTTTGCACAATTATTTGTCTTTACTCATTGCATGAAAAACAGTCAATGAAGAAAGACTAATTGCTCTTTGAGTCCCTTGCCACAACCACTAAGGGTCAGAATGTTTTTGAAATAACTTTTTCAAGAAGCATGGGTTGGAGTGGACATAGATAGCCGGAATTTGCACTAATGGAGCACCGTCAATGACGGGAGTTCACTATGATTTTCGAGTAAGTGTTGAAATGAGTGCTCTGTGGGTTCAGTTCACACACTGTAATTCACTAGTATGTATTAGCCAGGAAGGCGCTTCCGTTTTGTCTTTTGAATGTTTTATCAGGTGTGGTTAAAGTGGTTAACACATAAGAGGATGTATGATGAACGCCAGAATTGTCAGAGTTTTGTGTGAAGAAATGCATGCCAGCTTCTCTGGATTTGTTTATCACTCTGAAGTCTGATGGCTATGTCAGAGTAAAGTCCTCCCTCGTGTGCTAGAATTACGAGAGAAAATAACCACTTTCCTGGAGAGAGAGAGAGAGAGAGAGAGAGAGAGAGAGAGAGGAGACAAAACTACATAAATATATGAAGGACGATGCATTCCTCTTAAAAGTTGCTCATTTTGCTTTTTTTTTTTTCGGTAGAGATAATTTCCTTGAATTTGTCCCTTCAGGAAAACGAAGTGAATGTCTTAGCAAGCCAAGACTTTCTGCTGATTTTCATCAGAAAATTCAGTTTTACAACGTAAAGTTAAGGCTGGTGACACTTTCAGCCTCTCAGAACTTCCAGCTCTCCTGACTGAGACAGTGAAAGAATGCCCTTTCATGGGTGATGTCAACGATCATCTGAGAATCATCAATGAGGCAGTCAAGAACTAGTCCCCTAACCGTGAGCAGCAGCGGAAGAATGCGTGGATTCAGAGACTGTTTCAGTGGAAGATGTCACTGAAGACAGTGATGTGTCTGAAGAAGAAACATTGAAAATAGACCATCAGGAGCAGGAGCAGGCCACTTTCTGGATGAAGCTTGGTAAAGAAAATCCTATTTTATCACAGATGGCACTCAACATTCTGATTTCTCTTGCAGCTACATACCGCTATGAAGTGGGCTGTTCTTCTATGATTACAATAAAAACCAGAGCCAAAAACAGGATGCTCATTGGCGATGACATGCAATGATCACTGCATTCTGTTGAGTCTCGGATAGAATAACTGATTAAAGAAAAACAGTTTCAACTATCACACTAGTGGTATAACCAAGTTAATGTAATGGAACTGAAAAACATATATTCATTTGTTTTTTTACCTTGTATAAACACTTGGAAAATACAATACCACCAGTATCGTTATGTTTTGCTGCTCATTCCCCATGTTTAAATAAGATGTGGGTAGTAACAGCCCGTCTTGATGTGGCAAAGGGTAACAGTTAATAACCAGCGATCTGCAACAATCTTACTGGATGT